>NC_138379.1:91442151-91455575 GCF_054177405.1 Leptonychotes weddellii | reverse complement strand
TCAGAAAGGATGAATACCCAACTTTTACATCAACATGGATGGGACTGGAGGAGATTATGCTAAGTGAAATAAGTCAAGCAGAGAAAGTCAATTATCATATGGTTTCACTTATTTGTGGAACATAAGGAATAGCATGGGGGACATTAGGAGAAGGAAGGGAAAATGAAGGGGGGGGAATCAGAGGGAGAGATGAACCATGAGAGACTATGGACTATGAGAAACAAACAGGGTTTTAGAGGGGAAGGGGGACTGGTTAGCCCGGTGATGGGTATTAAGGAGGGCACATACTGCATGGAGCACTGGGTGTTACGCGAAAACAATGGATCGTGGATCACCACATCAAAAACTAATGATGTATTGTATGGTGACTAACATAACATAATAAAATCAAATAATAATAATAATAAAATAAAAACAGGAGGCTACAGGTAAACTACTAGATAGGAATTTTCTGGAGCTCTTCGGCTATCTTCCCCCACATTATCTTTATGAAAAGTAAGTATATTGCAGCCAGCCTCAAATTAAGGCTCTAGAGTATAAATTTGAATTCTGACTCCCACATTTATTTAGCTGTGAGTCCTTGTCAACTGATTTAATCCAAGTTTCACTTTCCTCTTACCTAAAAAATAGACACTCATAGGCATGCTCTGAAGATTAATGAGGTAATGATGTGAATGATTTGCTTCCAGAGAATAAGTAATTCAATAAACATTTGCTATTACTTTTTTTTCCTATCTTCTTTTTTTAATGTATAATATATTATTTGTTTCAGAGGTACAGGTCTGTGATTCAACAGTCTTACACAATTCACAGCGCTCACCATAGCACGTACCCTCCCCAATGTCTATCACCCATCCCTCCCACCCCCCACTACTCCAGCAACCCTCAGTTTGTTTCCTGAGATTAACAATTCCTCATATCAGTGAAACCATATGATACATGTCTTTCTCTGATTGACTTATTTCACTTAGCATAATACCCTCCACATCATTGTAAATGGCAAGATTTCATTTTTTTTTTATGGTTGCATAATATTCTATTGTATATATATATATACCACATCTTTATCCATTCATCTGTTGATGGACATCTTGCTCTTTCCACAGTTTGGCTATTGTGGACATTGCTGCTATAACATTGGGGTGCACGTACCCCTTCGGATCTTATCAAAGTCAACACCCAAAGAATAATCCAATCAAGAAATGGGCAGAAGACATGAACAGACATTTTTTCCAAAGAAGACATCCAAATGGCCAACAGACACATGAAAAAGTGCTCAACATCGCTCAGCATCAGGGAAATCCAAATCAAAACCTCAATGAGATACCACCTTGCTATTACCTTTTAAAGCTAAAAAATATTTTAGAGGGCATCTTGGTCACTATAGACATGAAGATTATAGACATGAAGAGACCAAGCCCAGGAACTTTACCTTGTTTGCCAAAAATTACACAGCAAATTAATCCCTGAACCAAGATGAGATTCCTAGCCTAGGACTCCAGAGAACTGGTTCTATGCATTATAATGACTCAAGCCTCCACAACATGGTTTATGGAGTGTTAAGCTTAGTGTTTTTAAGTTAAGTATTACAAGCTTGGAAGTGCCTAGCTTTTTAAGAGATTGTATGGTGGGGGCGGGTAGCTATGTCTGCAAGCAGACTGTGAAGTGAGGAGACAGCATTCATCTTTATAAAAATTCCATGTTTCTCAGAGCCACTCCTCAATCTCCTCAAGGAAAGGCCCCCACTACTTCTTAAATGGAGAAGTGTAAGTCAGTCCTTATTATGGACTCACTTCATTTGTTCAAGCCTCACCCTGCAGTTGGCTGGTATAGGGGGTGGCACCTTTGGAAAGGAGTTAGGATTAGGTGAGGTCATGAAATCAGTGCTCTTCTAGTAGTAGTAAGAGGACTGCTTCCCCTCTGAGGATGGAAGAAGAGGCCAGCCATCTGAAAGCCCTGAGAAAGCTTTCAGCAGAACCAACCATGCTGGCACCATGATCTTGGATTTCCAGGATCCACAGCTGTGAGAAGTACATTTCAGTTGTCTATAAGCTGCCCAGACTATGACAGAGCTATAGTTCCAGGCAGATTTAGCCCTTGGATTTTTTCCCTTGTTACTGGCAGAATAAACTACTACCTCACTAAAAAAAAAAAAAAAAATGCCCATGTCCTAATGTCTGGAAACTGAGTATGTTAGGATACTGGCAAAGATGAATTAAGGTTGCTGGATTATCCAGTGGACCCAGTGTCATCACAAGGATCCTCAAAAGTGGAAGAGGGAGGAAGAAGAGTCAGATTGAAGAGATGTGACAATAGAAGCAGCATTAAAAAGATGCGATATTCCTGGCTTTATGATGTAGGAGGGAAGCAATGAACCAAGGAATACAGGTGGCCTTGAGTATCTCCTAGAACTTCCAGAAAAGAATGCAGCCATAATGACAACTTGGCTTTAGCCCAGTGAGACCCATGTTAGAATTCTGTTCTACAAAACTGCAAGATAATGAACTTGTATCATTTAAGCCAAAAAGTATGTGGTAATCTACGTACCTCTGCTTAAATCTGGGGATTTGAAAAGAAAATAGGTTATTTTTTAAAAATCACGTTACTATGACTTAGTCATCAGGAAGAGGCCTTTGCTAATAAAAACTTGCAGGAATAAGCTGATTGTAGCTCAATTCTGAGTCATGGCTTAAAAGGTCTTTGGCCAAATTACCAAACAGTGTTTCTTTGGGATTGCCAGATGAGGCCTGTAATCCAACTATCACACATAATTCAACATGGCTAAATTTATAAAATGAGAGTCAAGTCCAGAAATAAGATGATCTATTCCTTCATGGAAATAACAGGATGGAGTTCTGGTCCCAGACGGTGATGTAGGAAGACCCTGAACTCACTTCCTCCACAAACACACCAAATCTACACCTACTTACAGAGCAATTCCTCCTACAGAAGAACTGAAGGCTCACTGAACAGCTTCTACACATCAAACCACAGGCCACAGAGAGAATGGCAAGAGAAACAGAGACATGGTAAGGAAAGGAATCCCATCCCAACACTGTGAACTACATTGAGGAGGGATAGTACTGAGGAACACTGAGCAGATATGTCCGCTTTGGGCCACACACAAAAAGTCCCAATATAAAAGGGCAACTAGAATATAAAGAAACCAGTCAGAAGCCTGCCAAATCATGGGGGCGGGGTGGGGAGGCTGCTGCTGGAACTCTCTCTAGTTTGGAAGGGCTGAAGAACATCACTGTTTCTGCTAGAGCAGCCCTCACTACAGCTCGAGGCATCTCACCAAGGTGACACAGCACAAAGCATCATGGAATACTCCAGGCCTGTACCACTCTGGCTCTAGAGGGCATGCCAGGACACCCCCAGCACAAAGTAACACAGCACATCCCAGCTATGCCCACTTAGGCTCCCAGCAACTCACCAGGGTGTCTTCTATGTGGAGGAACTCAGAAACCCCCAGCCCTTGCATGCCATGGTTCCAGCCACACTGCCAGACAGCACCCTGTGCAAAGCACCCTACCTTGCACCCACTTCAGCACTCCTACCTGGGTGTCCTTTGTGTGGAGAGTCACAGGATTCCCCCCATCTGCAATCACTTGAGCTCCAGGTGTCCTGCCAGGGCACCTTCTGCACAGAGAGCCTGGAACTGCCTCAGCCTGCAAGTGCAGCTCCATATATCCCACCAGGGATGCCCCAGCATGAAGTGCACCAACATCCCCAGTCCATCACAGCCAAAACTCCAGCCCACCAAAGTTACCAAGCACATGCAGTTTACACAGGACACAGCAGTCCACAAGACCATTTCTGACTAGTTCATGGAAACATAAGAAGTCAAGCAAAATAAGGAAACAGTGAAATGTCCCAAATCAAAGAACAAGATAAAACCTAAGAAAAAAGAATTAATATATGGAGATAAACAATCTAGTTGATGGTCATAAAGATGCTCACCAGACTGGAGAGAAGAGTGGATGAACTTCAAGAGATAGAAAATATAAAAAAAGAACCAAAGTTGAAAAATACAGGGAATCAACAATACATTAGAGGAGGCAGAAAAACAGATCAGCTATTGGGAAGACAGGCTAATGGAAAGCACCTAAGCTGAACAACAATAAGAAAGAAGAATAAAGAGAAATGAGGATAGGTTCAAGCACTTCTAGGACAACAAGTGAACAAACATTCACATTATAGAGGTCCCAAAATGAGAAAAGAGAGAAAAAGTTTGAAAACTTCCCTAACCCGGGAAAGGAAACAGACATCCAGGTCCAGGAAGCACACAGAATTCCAAACAAGATGAACCTAAGGAGGTTCACACCGTGGAACATAAAGAGAGAATTTAAAAACAGCAAGTGACAAGCAACTAGTTACATACTACAAAAGCTCATAAGGCTATCACCTGATTTTTTTTCTGGAGAAACTATGCAGGCCAGAAGGGAGTGACATGATATATTCAAAGTGCTAAAAGGGGGAAAAAAAAAAAAAAACACTACAATTAAGAATGCTCTACATGGTAAAATTATCACTCAGAATAGAAGGAAAAATAGCTTCCCAGGCAAACAGAAATTAAGGACTTCATCATTAAACATGCCTTAGCAGAAATGTTAAAGGACTTATTCAAATGGAAAAGAAAATGCCATAATTAGAAGAAAATTATGAAAGGAAAAACCTTCATGAATACAAGCTAACATAAAGGTGGTAAAGCAATAATTTATAAAGTTAGTATGATTGTTAAAAAATAAAAGTAGTAAAATCTATTATCAAAAAATTAGTAAAACAGACTCACAAAATTATATGTAAAATAGGACAACATATACATGAAATGTGGAGGCTAGCAGTAAAAATGAAGATTTTTTAGAATGTGTTAAACTTAACTGACCATCAATTTGATATAGACTGCCATATACTTAGGATGTTATATATGAGCCTCATGGTAATGAAAAAACAAAAACCTATAACAGATACAGACCAAATAAAACCAAGCATAACACTAAAGAAGTCTCCAATCACAAGGGAAGAGAGCAAGAGAAGAAAAAAGGAACAGAGAATAACTACAAAACAATTAACAAAATGCCAGGAAATACATACTTATGAATTACTACTTTAAATGAAAACGGTTGAAATACTCCAAGCACCCAGTGTGACAAAATGGATGAGAAAACAAGACCCATCTATATGATGAATACAACAGTATCAAGAGACAAAGGAAGGGCACTAAATACTGATGAGAATATAATAAATGTAAACATCTATGCACTCAACATGAGAGCACCAAAATACATAAAGCAAATATTAACAGACATAAACAGAAAAATTGACCATAATCTGGAAATAGTGGGGGACTTTAACACCCCACTTACATCAATGGATAGATCATCTAGGCCGCAAATAAATAAGGAAACGATGTCTCCAAATGACACATAAGACCAGTTGGACTTGACAGATATATACAGAACACTCTATCCAAAAACAGCACAACATAATTTCTTTTCAAGTGCACATGGACCATTCTCCAGGACAGATCATATGTTAAGCCACAAAACAAGTCTCAATAAATTTAAGAAGACTGAAATCCTATCAAGTCTCTTCTCTGAGACAATTACAAGAAGAAAAAAAACTGGAAAAAAACACAGACACATGGAGATTAAACAATATGCTATTAAACAACCAATGGATCAGTAAGAAAT
Source organism: Leptonychotes weddellii (assembly GCF_054177405.1). Taxonomy (NCBI): domain Eukaryota; kingdom Metazoa; phylum Chordata; class Mammalia; order Carnivora; family Phocidae; genus Leptonychotes; species Leptonychotes weddellii. The sequence continues at coordinate 91,449,879 of NC_138379.1, read as the reverse complement.
CCAAGAAATTAAAAAATTCATGGAGGCAAATGAAAATGAAAACACAATGGTCCCAAATCTTTGGAACACAGTGAAAGCACTTTTGAGAGGGAAATTAATAGTGATACAGGCCTTCCTAAAGAAACAAGAAAAATCTCAATCAATCTAACCTTACACCTGAATGAACTAGAAAAAAAGGAACAAATGGAGCCCAGAATTAACACAAGGAAGGAAATAATAAACATCATAGTGGAAATAGAGTAAAAAGAATACGAGAAAAGATCAGTAAAACAGCTAATTCTTTAAAAAGGTATATATATATATATATTGGAATATTATTCACCCATCAGAAAGGATGAATACCCACCATTTACATCCACATGGATGGAACTGGAGGGGATTATGCTAAGTGAAATAAGTCAAGCAGACAAAGACAATTATCATATGGTTTCACTCTTATGTGGAACATAAGCCATAATAGGGGAAGGGAGGGAAATCTGAATGGGGAGAAATCAGAGAGGGAGAAGAACCATGAGAGACTCGACTCCACGAAACAAACCGAGGGTTACATAAGCGAGTGGGTGGAGGGATGGGGTAACAGGGTGATGCGCATTAAGGAGGGCATGTGTTGTGATGTGCACTGGGTGTTATATGCCACTAATGAATCATTGAACACTACATCAAAACTAATGTACTATACAGTGGCTAACTGAACATAAAAATGAATAAAAAGATAAACAAAACCGATAAGCCTTTAGCCAGACTCATCAAGTAAAACAGAGAGCCCAAATAATTAAACTCAGAAGTGAAAGAGGAGAAATAACAACCTACACCACAGAAACACAAAGGATTTTAAGAAACCAGGACAAAAACATTATATGCCAATAAATTGGACAACCTAGACAAATGGATAAATTCCTAGATATATACAATCTCCCAAAAGTGAATCAGAGAGAAATAGAAAAATTTAACAGACTAATTACCATTCAATTTTCTTACTAATGAAAAACAAAACAAAACAAAAAACTCGAGGACCAGATAGATTCAGAGACAAATTCTACCTAACATGTGAAGAAGGGTTAATACGTATTCTACTCAAACTATTACAAAAAGTAATAGAGGAATAAGGAAAACTTCCAAATATATTCTACAAGGACAGCATTACCCTGATAGCAAAACCAGATAAAGACACCACAAATATCTCTGATGAATATAGATGTAAAAATCCTCAACATAATATTAGCAAGCCTCATTCAACAAATACATTAAAAGGATCATTCACCAGGATCAAGTAGGATTTATTTCAGGGATGCAAGGATGGTTCAATATCTGCAATCCAATCAATCGATACACCACGATAAAGTGAATGCTCATCTTAGTAGATGTAGAAAAAACATTTGATGAAATTCTACATCCTTTCATGATAAAATTCTACAAAGTAGTTTTAGAGGGAACATACTTCAGGCTATATATGAGGCCCACATGGGCCATATATGAAAAACCCACAGCTAACATCATACTAAATGGTGAAAAACTGAGATTTTCCTCTAAGATCAGGAACAAAATGAAGATGTCCACTCTTGCCACTTTTATTCAGTGTAAAGTCCTAATGACACAATCAAACAAGAAAAAGAAATAAAAGTCATCCAGATTGGTAAGGAAGAAGTAAAACTGTCACTACGGCAGATGACATGATACTATATATAGAAAACCCTAAAGACAGGGGCACCTGGGTGGCTCACAGTCCTTAAGCGTCTGCCTTCGGCTCAGGTCATGATCCCAGGGTCCTGGGATCGAGCCCCGCATCGGGCTCCCTGTTCAGCGGGAAGCCTTGCTTCTCCCTCTCCCACTCCCCCTGCTTGTGTTCCCTCTCTCACTGTGTCTCTGTCAAATAAATAAATTCAAAAATTTTTAAAAAAAGAAAACCCTAAAGACAGCACCAAAAGCTATTAGAACTATTAAATGAATTCAATAAAGTGGCAAGATAAACAGAGAAATCAGGGGCATTTCTATACATTAATAACAAAGTAGCAGAAAGAGAAATTAAGAAAATAATTCCATTTATATTTGCACCAAAAAGAATCAAATACCTGGAAATAAACTCAACCAAGGAGGTGAAGGACCTATACTCTGAAAACTATAAAAAACTGATGAAAGAAATTCAAGACAACATAAAAAAAAAAAAAAAAGGAAAGATATACCATGCTTATGGAGTGGAAGAATCAGTATTGTTAAAATGTCCACACTACCCAAAGCAATCTAAAGATCCAATGCAATCCCTATCAAAATACCAGTAGCATTTTTTTCAAAACTACAATAGATTATCCTAAAATTTATATGGAACCACAAAAGACCTTGAATACCCCAAATAATCTTGAAAAAGAACAATACTGGAGGTATCACAATCATAGATTTACAGATCTACTATAAAGCTATAGTACTCAAAACAACACAGATAAATATAACAGGATAGAGACTCCAGAAATATACCCATACATACATGGTTAATTGATCTATGACAAGGCAAGTATATACAATGGGGTAAAGACAGTTTCTTCAATAAATAGTACTGGGAAGACTGGACCACTTTCTTACACCATACACAAACACAATTCACTGAAGATCTAAATGTGGGACCCAAATCCATAAAACTTTTAGAAAAAATACAGGTGGTAATCTCTTTGACATCAACCTAATTATTAACATTTTTCTAGATGTGTTTCCTTAGGCAAAGAAGACAAAATAAAAAATAAAGTAGCAAGACTAAAAAAATAACCTTTTGCACAGTAAAAAAGTCAACCTACTTGATTGGAGAAGGTATTTGCAAATGTTATATCTGATAAGGGGTTAACAACCAAAATAAAGAACTTACACAAGTCAACACCAAACAAAAATATGATTTTAAAAACTGGTCAGAGGACCTGATTGGACATTTTTTCCAAAGAAGACATACAGATGGCCAACAGACACATGAGAAGATGCTCAACATCACTTATCATCAGGCAAATGTAAATCAAAATCACAATGAAATATCACCTTATACCTGTCAGAATGGCTAGTATCAAAAAGACAAAAAATTACAAATGTTGGCAAAGATGTGGAGAAAAAGAGAACCTCATGCACTATTGGTGAGAATATAAATTCGTGTAGATAATGTGGTAACAGTAATTCCACTACTGGGTATTTACCCAAAGAAAATGAAAACACTAATTCCTAAAGATATATGCACCCCCATGTTTACGGCAGCAACGTAAATGTCCATTAATAGATGACTGGATAAAGAGGATGTTGTATATATCCAATAGAATATTTTTCAGCCAAAAAAAATAAATAATAACGAGCTCTTGCCATTTGCAACAACATAGATAGACTTACAGGGTATTATGCTAAGAGAGAGAAGAGAAAGACAAATACCACATGATTTCACTTATATGTGGAATCTAAGGAACAAAATAAGCAAACAAAAAAGCAGAAGTGGGCCCATAAATACAGAGAACAAACTGGTAGTTGCCGGAGGTAAGGAGTTGGGGATGGAGGAAATGGGTGAAGGAGAGCGGTAGATACAGGCTTCCAGCTATGGAATGAGTAAGTCAACAGGGATAAAAAATACAGCATAGACAATATTGTCAGTGGTATTTTAATAGTGTTATATGGTGATGGATGGTAGCTACCCTTGTGGTGAGCGTAACATGGACTTGTTGAGTCCCTATGTTGTACACCTGAAACTAATTTAGCATTGTGTGTCAACTACAATTTAAAAAAAAAAGAATGGGATGAAGCAGTAAATGAATTTTGACTATGTTCAAAGTATTAAGAGATTTATAAACAACATGTTTGATCCAAACAATAATCATTAGAAATAGGTACCAATCTTAAAGATGAGAAAACTGGGTCCAAAGAAATTAAATTGCTAAATTTCATACAGACATTAAGCTTTAGACCCTGGATTCCAACCTCGGCACTCTGATCATGAAACTTGTGCACTCAACCACTACCTTATTGTATCTATTATAGGTCCCCTAATGTGATGAGATATCCATATGGCAGTAGTCACATGGTGACTTGGTTTTAAGAGGAGACTTTCACTGTGAATGAAAAATAGGTATTTTCAAAAGTTGAGAAGTACATCAACTGTAAAATGAGAAAAGCGAAAATTGTTTGAAGGTTAAGGAAACTATTTCCTATCACTGTAGTTAAAGAGTCTTTGCACATGTTTAGTCTGCAGTTAGCAAGGAAATCAATTTTGCTTAGGCAAATCATTTGATAATTCATGCCATTTCAAAATTTGCTAACACGATCCTTAATATAATCAATTATTTTGGTTTCAGATCAGTAACATAATGACAAGAGACAAGTGTTTATTAAGTGTGCACTATTTCAAAACTGGGATGAGTGAGAATAAAGACGGGTATAAACTTCACATTTATTGGAGAAAAAGGGGAAAACATCAAACATAGAAAACTAAAAACTAATTAACTATTTCTCTTTTTTTCCAGAAATAAAACAAGCAATAAACTGCTCTAGGTGAAGAAGGAATGGTCCTTGGCCATTACTGCATGCAATAAAGATGACTCACACACAAAAGGTCTAAAAAAATGAAGACTTATCATATAGAAGTTATGACTATGATTATTAAAACTTTATTCCTTATGTCTACAAAATTTTGAGAAAATACCCAATCATTCCAACTCTTGTATAAAAAACTCAATTTATATGATATGAAATGTAAAGTGGCTTAAGTAATTACATGTAAGTAATATTCATAGGAACACACTTTGTAATGGTTAAAATTAGGGAAAAAATGAGTGTTGATCAATAGAGGAACAGATGAATAAATACTAGAATATGGTGTGGTCATACAATGGAAGGTTGTATAATAATTAAAACAATGAACAAGTCTCATCATAGTATTGATCTTAAACATACAAAGTTTTGTTTAAATAAAAACCAATGTTAGAGAAATTTTCATATAGTGAGATATCACTTATGCAATTAAAATATATAAAATTCTATTGTGTATGGATATTTTTGAGAAAGTTAATGCATAGAACAGTAAACTTTAAACACACCAAATTCATTAGGGTGTTTGTCGCAATGAAAGGGAGTAAAAATTCCCAAGGAAAAGTTGTATTTTTTTTTAAAGATATTATTTATTTATTTGACAGAGAGAGAGAGAGAGAGGGAACACAAGCAGGGGGAGTGGGAGAGGGAGAAGCAGGCCTCCCACCGAGCAGGGAGCCTGATGCGGGACTCGATCCCAGGACCCTGGGATCATGACCTGAGCCGAAGGCAGACGCTCAATGACTGAGCCACCAGGTGCCCCAGAAAAGTTATATTTTATTAAGTAATACCTGAGGCAAATATAGTAAATTTTATAGTTAATTTTTAGTGCTCCAAAATATTTATAAAAGTTCATTGATTTAAAAAAATAGTATTTCAGGCAAAATGTATTTAAAATGAACAATTCAGAAAATTATTTCAGTTTATAATATGCAAATAATCTACTCAATGTTTATCATAATCATATAGTCTTATTAAAAATAAAGTCAATATAAAAAAAATAATAAAGTCAATATAAACCTCTCTGAAGATTTTAAGATAACCAGACAATATTGGACGTTCTAATTCAGGAAAGAAAACTGGAAATTTCAAGCTCTCATGAGCTAAACTTTCAATTTTAATTTACAAATTCCCATTTGCTCTAAAAAAGTGCAAATTGCCTCCTCATAGAGAATGTCCCTGAGAATTCAATCCTGGTGTTTAACTTTCAGCATCCTTGGAAAAGGGAAGTACTTTCTATACTTGTGGGTTTACAAGTCACCTTGTGCAGTGACTGAACTGTGCGAATTAGCATAGACTAAACCAACAGAAGGTACTTAGTCACACCAAGATCATTGCCAGGACCCAAGGTGCATTGTTTTTAATGGTATCCCAGATTTAAATGGATGTCAAAGGTCAGTGAGTCCAACTGCTCTTCCAAAGCATGGGATGACAAGTAGAAATAGCAAAAGGACTCTGCAGTATCATTAAGCTGTGCCCTCAGTCAATGGAGTGCTGCCCCTCTGCACCCCCTAATCTGGTCTCCTTTCTACAACCTTGGTGATTTTTAAGGCACAAATCTGGTCAAGTCACTCCTCAGCTTAAAAGTCTTCAGTATCGGGCACCTGGGTGGCTCCGTCAGTTAAGCCTCTGTCTTCAGCTCAGTCTCCATCCCAGCACAGGTTCCTTGCTCAGCAGGGAGCCTGAGTCTCCCTCTACCTCCTCCCTTGCTTGTGCACTCTCTCTCTCTCAAATAAATAAAAGCTTTAAAAAAAAAAGTCTTCAGTATCTTTTCTTGCTCTTAGTATCAGGCTGAAAACTCTAAACATGACCTACCAGCTTCATCTTAGCTCACTCCTCCTGCTCTAACACTCTAATTGGGGTTACTTCACCTCAGCATCAGTCTATTGTAATTAATTGTTTTACTCAGGTACATTTATCATCTAGTCTCTGGTCTCATCCATGAGGGGATAGATCCTATTTATGCTGTTCATCATCGTTATATTAGTGCCTATCTGCTTGGAATATAAGAGGTCCTCAGCAAGTGTTTGTTAAAAGAAGGGAAGGGGGGTGGGGAACACAGGGAAAGAGGAAGAAAAGGTGGGGTTTTTTTGTAAAGTGAGGTAAATGTAAAAATATTTTTATAAAGCATTAGTAGGAATGACATGATTTGGGGCCAATCAGAAAAAATATCTTTTAGAATCTATCCACATGGCAGCTCAATGTGTTTGTCCATGGCTCCATTTGATTTTTTTGTGGGTGGGAGTGGGGGGGGGCAGACAATAACACAACAAAATGTTTTGGTGCCTACAGTGACTGAAATGACTCAGGCTGAACACCTTATCGATCACCTCACTGAGGATCATCATAAACTCAGTGTGAAAAAGAGTATGAAAGAGGTAGGACCCAAGGGCATGGGTCCTGTGTGGCTTGTGGGGGTTTCCTGTCTGTTCACGTGTAAACAAAACCATTTACAGCTATCATGTCTCAGCTCAGGGCACAAACTCCTCACAAACAGTTAATCCATTCTTTACATGTCATTTTTTAAAATAGAAAAATTTTAACATGGAAACTGTCAGATCATCTGTATTATGCCCAGAATTGTGTTAGAAAAAGTGGAATAAGTTTGAAAGAGGCAAAAGCCTTATATAAATACCCTTTAAATAGCAGGTAGTTCTTAAGCAACTTTCTCTTGAATTTATATTTGAAATTTCAATTCCTTTTCTCATCACCTCAGAAATCTGGATATTTCTTTCATCTAAAAGAGTAACTTTCTCTATAGAGTATCAAAATTTTCAAAGTATCACCATTTGATTATTATCAGCTTTTGTTATCTATATATACAAATTTTTTGCTTCAGGTTTTTTTTTAAGATATAATTTTAAAAATCAAGAGAAATTCAGGGAAGATTGAAGAATAGGAGGATCCTAAGCTCCCCTGACCGCAACTAACTCTGAAAATGACCTGAAGACTGGCAGAGCAAATCCTGAACAATTAATTCTTTTTTTTTTTTTTTTTTTTTTTTTTAAAGATTTTATTTATTTATTTGAGAGAGAGAGAATGAGAAACAGAGAGCATGAGAGGGAGGAGGGTCAGAGGGAGAAGCAGACTCCCCGCCAAACAGGGAGCCCGATGCGGGACTCGATCCTGGGACTCCAGGATCATGACCTGAGCCGAAGGCAGTCGCTTAACCAACTGAGCCACCCAGGC
>NC_138379.1:91425715-91442051 GCF_054177405.1 Leptonychotes weddellii | reverse complement strand
CCTGAACAATTAATTCTTGAGAAGAGGCTACACTGAATAAGGGAGGAGGCGTGGAGGTGTAGTTGGGAACCTAACTCCCAGCAAGACTAACTATAAGTGGAAGGCACTTCACAAGCATGGAGAGCAGTAGGAAACTGAGACCCCACCCTTCAAGAGCTAGTATAACAACTCACCCTGAGAAACAACACAGAAACAGCAGTTTGAAAAGAGCTTGGGGTATATGCGAAGGAGACTTATTTACTAATCTCAGAATATGGTCTGGATGGGCAGGGATCTTCAAGAGATTTCTCCAAGGAGAAAAGTGCTGGTGGGCATCATTTTTCTTCCCTCCCCTAGGTAGCTGGACACTTACAGGAGCCAGCACTAACACTTTCTATCTACATTGCTAGAATTGCGTACCCAGCCCCCACTTTCCTATGTGACCACCACAATTCAACCCACCGAACTTAGCAAGACACCCTTCCAAAGCAGCTCCTGCCCTGCCACACCTTGTAAATAGCTCCAGCAAGGGTAAGCACCACTCCCACCGCCCTGGGGAAGAGGTAAGATAACCCCACACACCAGAGTGCCCTCAAGTCCAGCATCATGGCCTCTTAGCTGTCTGCAGAGGCAGGAAGCCCTGCCGTTCACTGTGCCAACAGCTGTGGCAGAGACGCTCATGCCCCGCTGAGAACCGCTTGGACTAACAGGGAGCAAATCCTGCCCTCTGGTACTACCTGCAGTTCTGGCAGAAAGCCTAATTGCAGACAGTCAGCTGGACTTCCAAACTGGCCCACTAATGAGCCCACAGCAGCCTCAGGTCTCTCAACAGTGGGGAAACTAAACACTGCTCAGTGCAGCAACGCTAGGTAAAGCAGGTCATTGCAGCAGGCTGGGCTGGAGGCAATCATGGCTCAGCCACAATGGAAAGGGACATGTGGCCCACAAAAGGGACACCCCTGGAGCACCTACTTTTGGTGACCAAGGGGATATCCCTATAGGACACCACAGGACCTTTTCTACAAAAGACCACTACTTTAAAGACCAGGAGACATAACTGACTTCCCTAATACATAGAAACAAACACAGAGAGTCAGACAAAATGAGGAGATAAAAGAGTATGTCCCAAATGAAATAAAAAGACACAATCACAGTAAAATAACTACATGAAACAGAGATAAGCAATACGCCTAATAAAGAAGTCAAAGCAATGGTCATAAAGATATTCACTGGATTTGAGAAAAGAGTGGATGAAATAATGAGAATTTCAACAATAATACAGAAAATAGAAAAAAATAACCTCTCAGAGATAAGGAATTCAATTAATGAAATAAAAAAAATACACTACATAGAATCAACAGCAGATGAGAGGATGCAGAAGAATGGATCAGTAATCTGGAAGACAGGGTAATGGGAAGCAACCAAGCTGAACAGCAAACAGAAAAAAAAATTAATAAATGAGAAAAAGTTAAAGGAGCTCAGCAACATCAAGTATAATAACATTAACATTATAGGGATCCCATAAGGAGAAGAGATAAGGAAGGGAAAAGAGGGACGCCTGGGGTGGCTCAGTCAGTAAAGTGTCTGCCTTCGGCTCAAGTCATAATCCCAGGGTCCTGAGATCGAGCCCCGCATTGGGCTCCCTGCTCAGCAGGGAGCCTGCTTCTCCCTCTGCCTGCCGCTCCCCCTGCTTGTACTCTCTCTCCCTCTCTGACAAATAAATAAAATCTTTTAAAAAACGGGGGGAGTGGGGAAGAAAATTTATTAGAAGAAATAATAGCTGAAAAATTCCCAAATCTGGGGAAGGAAACAGACATCCAGGTCCAGGAAACAGAGAACCCCTAACAAGATAAACCCAGTAGGTCCATACCATGACAAATAACAATTAAAACAGCAAAAAGAAATGATAAAGAATCTTACAGCTGCAATACAAAAACAAACAAAACAAACAAAATACAAGGGAAACCCCATAAGGTTATCAGCTGATTTTTCAGCAGAAAATTTGCAGGCCAGAAGAAATTGGCAGGATATATTCCAAGTGCTGAAAGTTAAAAAACAAACGAACAAACAAATAAAACACAAAACAAAACAAAAATACCAAAAGTACTCTATCCAGCAAGACTACCATCCAGAACAGAAGGAGAGAAAAAGAGTTTCCCAAACAAAAGTTAAAGGAATTCATCACTAAACCAGCCTTATACAAAATGTTAGAATTCTTTAAGTATAAAGGTAAGGCCATAACTGGAAGAAAATTATGAAAGGAAAAAATTTCACAGGTAAAAGCAAATATATAATAAAAATAGATCAATCACTTATAAAGTCAGTATTGAGGTTAAAACACAAAAGTGGTAATAAAATCAATTATATCTACAAAAATTAGTCAAAGAATACACAAAATAAAAAGATATAAAATACAATATCATGGGCGCCTGGGTGGCTCAGATGGTTAAGCGTCTGCCTTCGGCTCAGGTCATGATCCCAGGGTCCTGGGATCGAGTCCCGCATCGGGCTTCCCGCTCCTTGGGAGCCTGCTTCTCCCTCTGTTTCTCTCTGTCTCTCATGAATAAATAAATAAAATCTTTAAAAAAAAAAAAAATACAATATCATAACATGAAACATGGAGGAGGAATAAAAATTTAGTGCTTGGAATGTATTTGAACTTAAGGAACTATAACTTAATATAGACTACTATACACATAAGATGTTACATATGAACACACGGTAACCCAAATCAAAAACCTATAATATACACACAAAAAATAGAAAGAAAGCCAAGCATAATGCTAATCAAAGACATCAAACCACAAGGGAAAAGAGCAAGAGAAGAAGAAACATAGAACTATAAAAACCACCAGAAAACAATTCACAAGTATATGCTTATCAATCATTTTAAATGTAAATGGTCTAAATGTTCCAATTAAAACACATAGGATGACTGAATGAATAAAAAAAACCAAGACCCATATGTATCCTGCCTACAAGTCTCACTTCAAACCTAAAAACACATGCAGACTAAAAGTGAAGGGAGAGAAAAACATATGCCATGCAAATGAAAGTGCACAAAGGGTAGACTTCAAAACAGACTGTAGCAAGAAACAATGAAGGGCATTACATAACGATAAAGGGAACAATCCAGCAAGAGGATATAACAAATGTAAATATCTGTATACACAACATAGGAAAACCAAAATATATAAAGCAAATATTAACAGACAGAAACAGAAATTGACAGTAATACAATAATAGTAGGGGCTTTAACACCCCACTTACATCAACAGATAGATTATCCAGATAGAAAATCAATAAGGAAAGAGTGGCTTTGAAACACATGTTAGACCAGATGAACCTGACATATATGCAGAACATTCCATCCCAAAACAACAGAATAAAAATTCTTTTACATGTACATGGAACACTCTCCAGGATAGATTACATGATAGGCCACAAAATAAGTTCCAGTAAATTTAAGAAGATTGAGATCATATCAAGTATGTTTTCCAACCATAACAGTATGATACTAGAAATCAATTATAAGAAAAATCTGGGGAAAAAACACACAAACATGCAGAGGCTAAATAATGTGCTACTCAACAATCAGTGGGTCAACCATGAAATCAAAGAAAAAAATCAATAAATACATAGGGACAAATGAAAACACAACAGTCCAAACTCTTGGGATGCAACAAAGCAGTAATAGGGAATTTTATAGCAATACAGGCCTACCTCAAAAGACAAGAAAATTCTCAAATAAAGAACCTAACCTTACACTTGAGGAGCTACAAAGAAAAAAAAAAAAGAACAAACAAACCCAAGGTTAGTAGAAGGAAAGAAATAAAGATTTGTGTAGAAATGAACAAAATAGAGACTAAAAGAACAATGTAAAAATCAATGAAACCAAGAGTTGGTTTTCTAAAAAGATAAACAAAATTGAAAAAATTTAAGCCGGATTCATCAAGGAAAAAAGAGAGAGGATTCAAATAAAATCAGAAATGAAGGAGAAGAAGTAGCAGCTGCCACCACAGAAATACAAAGTATGATAAGAACATATTATGAAAAATTATATGCTAACATACTGGATGACTTAGTCAAATGGATAAATTCCAGAAACATACAATCTTCCAAAACTGAATCAGGAAGAAATAAAAGATTTGAACTGAACAATTACTAGTAATGAAATTTAATCAATAATCAACAAACTCCCAACAAACAAAAGTTCAAGACCACATGGCTTCACAGGTAAATTCTACTAAATATTTAAAGAAGAGTTAATATCTACTCTTCTCAAACTGTTCCAAAAAATAAAAGTGAAGAAAACTTCCTAACTCATTCTACAAGGCCAGCATTACTGTGATACCAGACATTTTTCCAAACAGACTTAAAGATGACCAACAGACACATGGAAAGATGCTCAATGTCACTCATCATCAGGGAAATGTCAAAAAACAATCCCCCCAAACAAAACAAAACAAAAAACCCAAACACAATGAGACATCACTTTACACCAGTCAGAATGGCTAATATCAAAAGGCTGAGAAACAACAAGTGTTGGCAAGGATGTGGAGAAAAGGGAACCCTGGCAACTGTTGGTAGGAATGCAAACTGGTGCAGCCCACTGTGGAAGATAAAGTGGAGTTTCCTCAAAATATTAAAAACAGAAATACCCTATGATCCAGTAATTCCACCACTGGGTGTTTATCCAAAGAAAAAGAAAAGACTATATTTGAAAAGATAGATGCACCCCTATGTTTATGGCAGCATTATTTACAATTGCCAAGATCTGGAAGCAGCCCAAGTGTCCATCAATAGATGAATGGATAAATATGGGGTATATATATATGTGTGTGTGTGTATGTGTGTGTGTGTGTGTTATTCAAACATAAAAAAAGAATGTGTTTTTGCCATTTGCAACAACATTAATGGACCTAAATACAGAGGCCACTTTTAGGCAAACAGGCTGTAGCAATGGGATGAGAAAAGGACCACATGGACCACTTGGATGACTACAGATACGCCCATCAGGAACCCAACCCACCTCAAAACATCCTTAGGCCCTAGCTGACCAATGGGCTACTTACAACCAGGCAGAGTTACCAAAAAAGGGAGAATTCCATATGTCGCCATACCTCCTCACCTTCCGCCTCATGGTAGACAAGTGGCCCTCACCCATTGCCTCATGGTAGACAACCTGTCCTCTACTGTCCTGCTCACCGCTCCCTTGTGGGGTATTCAGTAAACTTCTATCTCCTTTGTTCTGCCTTGGGTGAATCCTTTCACCTCCCTTGCCAGCAGCTTCCAGCTGACCATTGCCCCACATTTGGAGGCCCCCATTTGATTCAGAGACAGTCCAGCTGGGCACCACACTAGAGCATATGACACCAAATGAAATAAGTCAGAGAACAACAAATACCATAGGATTTCATTTATATGTGGAATCTAAAAACCAAAACAAAGAAGGAAAGAGACAAAAAAAAACCCTGATGCTTAAGTACAAAGAACACTTGCTGGTTGCCATCAGGGATGTGGGTGGGAGGATGGGTAAAATAGATAAAGAGGATAAAGAAGTACAGAATTCCAATATAAAATAAATAAGTCACAAAGATGAAAACTACAGCATAGGGAATATAGTCAATAATATTATAAAAACATTTTATGGTGACTTATGATTGACTACACTTATTGTATGAACACTGAGTAATGTATAGAATTGTCAAAGTAATATGTTATACACTTGAAATTAATATAACATTGTATGTTAATTATACTTCAATAAAAAATAAAAAATATCAATGGTCACTATTTCCACTGTACAGTTTTACAATATGACTTTTTAGTTATCCAAACTATGGCACCAATTAGCTTGCACAACAATGCCCAGCATAAAACCGATGTCTAGCATACAGGAGATAGTCATACCATCTTCTTAATCTAGAGCAGTCGATCCTACCAATGCATTCATTAATTCAACTAATATTTAGAGAGTGCTTATTATGTGTTCAGCATGTTTTATAAGTTCTGGGAATATAATGATGAGCTAAAACAGGCATGGTCCCTGCCCGTAGGAAGTGTAGTAACTAGCAGGTGAGAGGACCTCCACCGGGTAGAAAATACAGATGTGTTTGGCTGTCAACTGTGTGTGTAGAGTTGTCAAATACGATCTTTAAGATAAATAGAGTTCGAAGTTTTACTCTGTGCCCAATATATATTTAACTTTAGAGATTCATTATTTACCTTAATTATTCCAAAGAATAAAAGCAGATAAAATGTCTTTTCTATCTCATTCTTTGACTTTTATAAACACTGAGGAACATTTTGAAAATGTGAGGACTCTGGGTGTAATGCCAATCTTCAACACTTGTTCTCCTGTATTTAAACAGGTGTACCTCAGAAGGACGGCAACTGTGGGAAATGACAAACCTATGTTTACCTCTCAGTCAAGTCAGGCTCTTCGTGCATTCTCTCAGGGTGCACATAAACGTTTATGTCACAATTGCTATCTTTCAGACTGGGTGGATCTACTCCTATTACCTTAGAGAATCACAGGATAAAAAAAAATATACAGGGTCTCACAAATGACAGGATATTATTAGCTCAAGGCAAGGCCAAAGACAGGAGGAGGAGAAGAGGTCAGAGAACACTTACTGGTAAGTGGTGGGGCTGACATTGATGCGCCGAGGGTGACTTCCTGATTCGAATTTGCTTGCCAGAGTGACATTATTTCCAAACAGGCAATATCGTGGCATTCTCACCCCAACAACTCCAGCGAGCACGGAACCCGAGTGAATGCCTATCCTCATCTAAAAAAGAAAAAATGAAAAGGATATATTTATACTTTCTTTTGGTATGCAGTTATTTTAGTGAAAGGTAATTTTGTAAGCCACTGAACTTGGATCTCCTCAAAGACAGGAACTGGGTCTTGGTCATTTTTGTGAGCCTGATATCTGGATCATTACAGAGACAATGAACATGAATACCGTGGAATAAATGAATAAATTAACTATAGGAAAAATTATGTTTAATTTGCTACATAAATCCAGCTATATTACAAGTCAAATCACATTTCTTTTGGACAGAACATGTTCTAATATATAAAAGATGGATTATTCTCCTGCCAGTTATTCTTATATATGACCCTATTTTCCTTTCACAGAATTAAGCACTATTATAAATTAAATATATTTCTGTTTATTTTGTTTAAATGTTGGATTGTCTTATGAGAGAAGGATCCATATCTATTTCCTTACTGCTGAATATTCAGTACTTAGTATTGTACATAGAGCAAAGCAGGCCCTCAACAGTAAATGATAATTGTTGATAAATTGTCAAAATTCTTCAATATTATATTAAAATGAAGTTATAGAGAATTTAACCCTTGAGTCAGTCAAGAAGTGCCTATTGAAAACCCTGGAAAATAAGTGCTGTATATTTTACTCTGTGAATCTGATAAATATTAGTCTGGCCCATGCTTTGAAGGAGCCCTCAATGTGCAGCTGATATACACTTAAATGTGATTACAGCAATGCAGTTGCTTCTACACAGTCTACACCAAAATAACTGAAGCTAATGTTGACCCAGTGGGGAATGATATCCTTAGTCCTAGGGGAATGTGGGTGAGAAGGAAGAGATCTGACCCCTAGATGCCTACTACATAAGTAAAGTATCACTCTTCACTACCATATCTGCTTTTGCCCCTGCGGTTGTGAAGACAAGAAGTTATTCTGTGACTAACCTTTGTCATGGACTGGAGAGTTCGGTACTTATCAACTATTAATAAGACAGGCTGAAACCAATGTGATCCAGCTGCAACTCTTTTTTTTTTTTTTTTTTAAAGATTTTATTTATTTGACAGAGAGAGATACAGCGAGAGAGGGAACACAAGCAGGGGGAGTGGGAGAGGGAGAAGCAGGCTTCCCACAGAGCAGGGAGCCCGATGCGGGGCTCGATCCCAGGACCCTGGGATCATGACCTGAGCCGAAGGCAGACGCTTAATGACTGAGCCACCCAGGCGCCCCCCAGCTGCAACTCTTAATAAACCTCTTCATCTACTTTTTAAAAAATGATCCTAACATTTATTTGGAAATTCAACATGCTAGGAAGAACCAAGGTACATTTCACAAAGAAGAAAGAATAATTTCCCTATTAGTATAAATATATCTAATTAGTGCATGGATATCATAATACTGGTGTATAGACAGAGAAACAGACTAAGAGAAGAGATAGGACAGGAAGACTTCCATGCATATATGATTGGTATATGATAGAGTTGGCATTTCAGATTAGTGAGAAAAAGATGGTATTTTCATTAGGATGCTCTGAATCAACTCTATCTTTCTGTTGAAAAACAAATTCCAAGTAGATTAAAGATCTTAATGTAGAAGGCACAACTTTACAGCTTTAAAAATAATTGTTTTAAATAAGGTAAAGGTCAATGTGCAGTATCAGTAATACTCTAAAATACAGAAACCCTAAACAGTACACTTTTGTTAGTCTCTCAGTAATAGTTTCCAGGTGAGTGGTCCAGATTGTCAGGGACCAGTTCCTTATCATCATGTTCCTCCTCATGCTTGTCACATATTCCTTGTTGGGAAACTTGAAGCTGAAATCAGGAGCACCATCATGTTCTAACTCATGATGGGGCAAGATAGACCCTTTCTGTCCAGGGGAAAAGTCATGATCGCCTTTTCAGGTGATCTTCATTCCTTTGGGAAAAGCCAGATTTACATCTGCTATCATTTTCCTTCTAAAAGAATTTCTTAAAGAACTTTTGCACTATAGGTCCACTGATGATGAATTCTTTCAGCTTTTGTATGTTTGAAAAAGTCTTTATTTTGCCTTCCTTTCTGTCAGATATTTTCACTGGGTTTAGAATTCTAGGTTGATAGTTTTTTCCCCTATCCTTTCCGTACTTTAGTGATGTTGCTCCATTGTCTCCTCCTTTGCATTGTTTCCTATGAAAACATTGCTGCCATGCTTATCCTAATTCCTTTATATGTAATAGATCTTTTTTCTTCTGGCTGCTTTAAGTTTTTCTATTTTTTGCTAGTTTTGCAAAATTTATTTATGATTTCTCTTGATGTTGTTTTCTTCATGTTTCTTATGTATGGGGTTTGTTGGGTGTCTTGGATCTGTTGGTTTATAGTTTTCATCAAATTTGGAAAAATTTCACCTATTACTTCTTCAAATATTTTTTCTATCCACCTTTCTGTTTCTCTCTCAGAGACTCCAAATACATGTCTATTGGGATACTTGAAGTATTTCCATGGTTGACTAATTTATTCATTTAAAAGATTTTTCTGTTTATTTTGGATAACTTCCATTGTAATGCCTTCAAACTTACTAATCTTTTCTTTTGAAATGTCTAATCTTTTGTTAACCTCATCCAGGGCATATTTCATCTCAGACATTGGGATTTTCATCTCTAGAAGTTCAGTTTGGAAATTCTTTTTCTTTTTCAGGTATCAAATTACCTTTTGAACATATGGAATACAGTTAAAATAACTGTTTTAATATTTTGATAATTCTAACATCTGTTGGTCTATTCAGTTTTGATTGGTCTTTCCCATCATCATGGGTCATATTTTTCAGCTTTACAGTATGCTAGTAATTTTTGGTTGGATGTTAGGTATCATAAATTTGACTTTGTTGAGTGCTGGATATTTTTTATATTACTTTAAGATTTTATTTGAGAGACAGAGAGAGAGAGCATAAGCAGGGGGAGGGACAGAGGAAAGGGAGAAGCAGACTGCCTGCTGAGCAGGGAGCCCAATGCGAGGCTTGATCCCAGGACCCTGAGATCATGACCTGAGCCAAAGGCAGACGCTTAACCCACTGAGCCACCTATGTGCCCTGATATTTTATATTCTTATAAGTATTCTTGAGTTCTATTTAGGGATGCAATCAAGTTACTTGGAAATAATTTGTTTTTTTCAAGTCTTGCTTTTTAAGATTTGTTGGGCAAGACCTGAGAAGTATTTCATGTAGGGCTAGTTTTTCCCCACTACTGAGGCAAGAATACCCTGTACCCAGTGCCCATGATTTAGGAGGTTCTCCAGTCTTCCTGATGGGAACAGGCACTTTTTGTCCAGGTACTGTGTGAGTGCCAGGAACTTTTTCCTCTAGTCCTTACAGGTGTTTTTCCCTGTTGGGTTCAGGTAGTCTTCTCACACACAAACAATAACCCATGCAGAACACAGAGGAGGCCCCTTGCAAGATCTCTGGTGGTGTCTGTGCAACTTTCTCCTTGCTTGTACTCTGTCTGTGACCTCTAACTTCTTCCATCTCCCCAGACTCTCAGCTCCATCTCTTCCACTCCGGGAGTTTGTTGGATGCCTCCTGGTTTGCTTCTCCTTGCACCATAGCCTGGATGTTCTCAAAGCAATATACCAGGGAAATCATATGTCTCATCTTATTTGTTTCCTATCTCTCAGGGATCACTGTTTTCTACTGCCTAGTAGCCAGTGTCATAAACACTGTTCTACTGTATTTTTTCTCCAGATTTTTAATTAAGGTAGGAATATAAATCCAGTGTCTCTTATTCTATATTAAGTGGAAGCAGAAATGAGATAATACTTTTTTTTTTTTTAAGAAACCTAACTTTCTGAAAAATGTAGGCCTGTTTCTGATGAGTGACTGTCTATTTGGGTTTAAAAAGGTAAAAAATAAATGCTGAATAATAATAGTCTTTTTAATCAAGATAATTATAAACCACCTTTCTCTAAAGTTAGCAAAGCATTCTGCAATAATATTATATTTCTTTAGGATTTTTTTGCTTTTATAAGGCCTATTTATATTAAACTCCCTTGTGAAAAACACCCAGACCTCAGATACAAAGATTATCAGTTTGGGCGTATGATCACTGTACTGATCCCTTTAAGCAGGAGGCAAAAAGAAGTGAGTATCACATTGACACATCTCACGGCCTCTTTATTCTGTGCTTTTTGTTTGAGAAAAAGACTCTACACCCCACACCAACTATATAGAAGGTTTATATGGTTCTACCAATGCCTCCTTTCAAAAGACCTGAGGGTTTTTTTTAAACCAAATTATCAAAAGGAGAATTATTATAACCTGAAAAATGTTGGCAATAAAAACCCTGATATCCTTGGGAAGGGGGGTGGTTGGTGGATGGAGAAATGGTCATTTAAAAAAAATTATCTTTTAGAAGGCCACTTAAAACATGCACAAAGATATCAACAACCACACAAATAGCACAAATTTGTTGTCATTGTCTCTACCGTATAATAAAACGGAACTCAGAGAATTATTTAATCTTGGAAGTAAGGAGATATCATTGGGAACTTACAAACTGAATCATCAGACTGTTCTATTTTGCATTTCCTTTGACAACTTATTGAGATTTCCGAGGAATTATTGCCTCGGAAATAAATGATTGCCTCGGAAGTAAATGATTGCCTCCCTCAGAGTATGTCAGGAACATCTAGAAGTTACACAAAATAGTTGCATTTAACGCTCAAGGAGGAATTTAGATTCACTTTGAAAGGATTTAACATTATTTAAATAATTTAACCAGTGAGTCACATTGGCATCTCTCTGCCCAGTATGTCTTAACTAAAGAGGGGTACCATGCACTAAACTGGTGGTTGTTAACGGGGGACATTTGCGTCCTTCAGTCAACATCTGGCAATGTCTTGAGACATTTTTTATTTTCACAACTGGGATGGGGAGCTGCTACCGGCATCTATTCAGTCGAGCTAGAGATGCCCAGGACAGCTTCCCCACAGCAAAGATTTTTCCAGTCCAACGTATAAGTAGTGTGGAGTCTGAGAAACCCTGCACTAAAAAGACTTCTGGCAACTGATAGATACTTAGTAGACCAACACACATGCAAAATAATCAGATCAAAGCTTTGATGTGTAACACCAGACTTCATTTTTTAGAGAACATTTATGAAAAAAAATAGTATTTGTCCTAGGGATTTACTGAAAAACACAGTAACTTTTGGATCTATGCTGAGGTTAGGATATCTGTTACCCCATCTCCTATACCTATATGTGTGAAATACTACACAACTCTGGGAAACATCAAAGTCCCCAATTATCAAAAGATGCAATTATTCTCATAATACTGTACCGATCATTCATTAGCTGAGGCACATAAACAACTGCATTTTTAGATAACATTTCTCCCACGACTCCTAAAAATAGAAGGCTTATGCAGTTCAACCTCAGTTAGCCAAAACTCTCCCTGGTTTAGTCAAGAAGGAATCTTCGGGTTGGGAGGGCAGCACGGATTCATTAGTCAGGCTCATTTCACAAATAAACTGAAGTCCAGAGGAACACAATGAAAAAGAGCAATTAGTCCATAATCGGCACTTAAAAAATGTCAGTTCCCTTCCCATACCTCATGGTACCCATTGCACTGCTTCTGGTGTCAAGGACGATATTACAGACCCATTTATAATTCAGTAAATAGATTTATTAATTCCCCAATGGCCAAATCAAACTGAAACCATGATTAACATGAGTTATGAGCCCGCAAGTTATTAAACAAATACCAGTTTGTGCTGAAATAGTCCTATTTGAGCAAGACAGAATTTCCACATTAAAACAGAAGGTCCATAGTAGAAAAAACAAGAAAGACTTCCAGTAGAAAAAGCCAGTTAGTGTTTTACTCATGTTTGCATTTAAGTATTATTCTTAGATTCAGGTAGTTAAGATTTTAAGCTGTTAAAAATAGTTAATTAACCGTATTAATAGTCAGGACACTAAAATCATGATTCGCATGGTTAGGAAACAGGGTTAGGAAATAAGTACTTCATCCTTCTATCAGTATTAACATGCATAAGTTTTATCATAAAATATTCCTTTCACTAATAAAAATAAATGAAATTTATCTTCATATTTTATCTTGTTATTAATAACCACTATCTCCCTGACAAGAAAATATCAATTAATGTTTTAAATTCTAATTTTAAGAGCTCAAGATTCTTAGGCAGAATACAATAAACTCATATAACCTATGTAGATTTTTACAATTTCTCCTTGTTTCTCCCATGTGCAAGAAAACAGGGAGAAATAATCTCTGTAGATATGTGGCATTTTTCCTTCTATCAGGGGACTCAGCCTCCAACTGGTGGTGTCAAAATGTCACATTCTCAAGTAATACGCTTGGACAAATAGCACTTTGGGCAAAATGTCTTACTGTGTTTACTTTAAACATTACAGAAGTACCATTCATAGATAATTTCAATTTACAGAAATATTTGACCAAAAAAAATGGTTCTCATCACTGGTATGGTAACCTATAATTTCAGACACAAGAAATATAGTTACTTCTATAAAATAAAATGGTGAAATTTCAAATAATTGGTACTTTAGAGTTAGGGGAGAAAGTGAATTTGTAATCTTGTTTATGTGTTTTTGATGGGGAAAGATAGGACCTTACAAAAGATGATTAGGAGGGCATGCCTGGAATCCTCCAACAGATACCACTGAAAATGTTACTGGAGACTGTGAAGGGGATACAGCAATATAGCTCATCACCACCACCTTCTTATGGGGCACTAATCATTATGTATGTGGTTATTTAAATTATTTAAATACATGCCTAATAAAAAAATTTAAACTTGACTGAACTTTTGGAGAGTTATTATTAAGGCCTCTAAGTTGAATCTGAAAGTTACCTTTGTGCAGAAAAAAATGCTTTAAGAATTGTTTCTCAAAGGGAGAAACTGATTTAAAGCAATTGACATATTTAAGTTAAAAGTGCATATATTTAGGAATAACCAACATATAATGAGCAGTTGAGAAACATACCATTTTGTGCCAGAAATATGGACAGTTGATACATCCCTTAACATAGTGCTACAACTTAAAACATAAGGAACTGCTCATTATAATAACAATAGCAGAATTAAAGAGAATATTTTAGAAATTTGAGAAAGTGATTGATACTATTTTCTACCAGCATTTGATTTTCATTCTGACATGCAGAAAAGAATTCAAAACTTTTTTTAAGAAACATCCAATCTTGGCTATCTAACCAAGGATGCTAAGGAAACACTTTACTAATCATAACATTAATCAAATCATTGTATCACATACATCTTTGCTATTTAATCACACAGATTGAAATTTATTTCTAATATCATAAAGGCATTCCTTGTTAATGGCTTCATTTTTAACTAACAAAGTCTGTTAATTGCTTAAACTTCAAAGCTCTTAGAAGCTTCTATTTCAAGACTACCACTAAAAAATATTGCTACTAATTCTGTTAACTGATGTAAATCATTTTCTGTCAGAAAGCAGATTTTAACAGATAATCTGGAGCAAATTTCTAGTCTAAAAGAAACTTTACAATATTGTGGATTCAAAAAAATGATTTTAAAAAAGCTTAAATATGTAGAAATGGGATAATGGGATTTAGCAAAGAATTCTAATAGTAAGGAGTGTGTATTTATCAATTTATGAATTAATCCATCTAAACTGTAAACAATTTATATTTATGTTTTTATTTATTTCTATTTTTAATATTTTTATCTATTTATTTATATCTTACTCTCAAGACCAAGGACCAAAGTCAGCCAATAGAATTACTTTCCTTTCAACAAAAATATCCCGAAGCTTGAGCCCTTTTAATAGTAACCTGTGAAATGCACAATTTCAAAGAACAGAAAATAACCCCAGCTTTTTCATACCTCAAAAGAATTGTAAGACACAAAACGTGAGAACTTGTTTGCCCTTCTCCCATCCCCCATTCCTTCCTTAGCTCCCATGTCTTCCTTTCCCTGCATACCCCTCTCTCTTTCTCTCTTCCAAAGGTTCTTATGTAACAATTCAATCTCAAACACTTACTAGGCATTGTGGAAGACAGGAAGGACAGAAAGACCTTATTCACTTCAAGGAACCTCAGATCTTACAAAGTTAAGGAAAGACAGAAATCTTACTTAAGAAAAAAATATACATGTGGTCAACAAATACCACCTTCAAAATTTTAGATATTAAAATTACTATGTTACAAAAATTAAAAATAAAATATGCAAATACATGATTTTCCACTTAGATACTACTTAAAACAAAGTTCTTCTATGAGAAAATGGCATATATTTTATTGTGATGTCCATGCTTAACGCTGATAATCGAATTTCTTCAGGGAAAATTTAGTTCATTTCACGTCTTAAAAGTTCTATATCTCAGAAAAAAATGCACTTGATAGATGTGTTAAGTAAAAAGAAACTTTAATGAGCTTGATTATTGAACTTTAGTGATTATCCTCTTTTGTAATCCATACCTTTCTCATTTATAAGAATTGATGGCATGGACAAGTTTACCCCCCAAATAAAAGGAAAGTAACAATTAAACTCCTGCATTACAATGTATAACTCTTGGCTACACATCAGAATCAACTAGGGAGTTTTAAAATTGCTGTTTTGTTTCTCACTTACAGAGATTTTGATTTAATGAGTTTGAAATGAGACCTGGATGTGGGGACTTTAACTCTGGAGTTGCTAATGTGCATCCAAAGTTGAGAACCAGAAGTGTAGAACATCATTTAAGTTTCACAGATATATTAACAAATTATCAATACTGCAGGAGCCAAGTAGTTTCAAAGGCACTTCTCTTTCCCAGCCAATGGTTTTAGTCAACACAGTGTAAATACTTTCACATTAATATCCTCATAGGCTTTCAGAAGACAACATTCCTGTGTATCTCTTGAAGACTTTTGAAAACAGTAAAAATATACATTTAATTAAACATCAGCAAATGTGGGGTACCTGGGTGGTTCAATCAGTTAAGCATCTGCCTTTGGCTCAGGTCATGGTCTCAAGGTCCTGGGATCAGGCTCCCTGCTCAGCAGGGAGTCTTCTTTTCCTTCTCCCTCTGCCCCTCCCCCTGCTCATGCTCCCTCTCTCTCTCTCAAATAAATAAATAAAAACTTTTTAAAAATTAGCAAATATGTCATTGAAAATAGAAGGACAGATAAAAAGCTTCCAGGACAAACAAAACCTAAAGGAATTTGCAAACACGAAACCAGCCCTACAAGAAATCTTGAAAGGGGTCCTCTAAGCAAAGAGAGAGCCTAAAAGTAACATAGACCAGAAAGGAACACAGACAATATACAGTAACAGTCACCTTACAAGCAATATGACGACACTAAATTCATATCTTTCAATACTTACCCTGAATGTATATGGGCTAAATGCCCCAATCAAAAGACACAGGCTATCAGATTGGATTAAAAAACAAGATCCATCGATATGCTGTCTGCAAGAGACTCATTTTAGACCCAAAGACACCCCCAGATTGAAAGTGAGGGGGTGGAAAACCATTTACCATGCTAATGGACACCAAAAGAAAGCTGGGGTGGCAATCCTTATATCAGACAAATTAATTTTAAACCA
>NC_138379.1:91322405-91425215 GCF_054177405.1 Leptonychotes weddellii | reverse complement strand
CTGAGTGAAGTAAGTCAATCAGAGAAAGACATGTATCATATGACCTCACTGATATGAGGAATTCTTAATCTCAGGAAACAAACTGAGGGTTGCTGGAGAGGTGGGCGGGGTGGGTGGGATGGGGTGGCTGGGTGATAGACACTGGGGAGGGTATGTGCTATGTTGAGCACTATGAATTGTGTAAGACTGTTGAATGACAGTCTTACAAATAATACATTATATGTTAAAAAAAAAAAAGAAGAAGAATGCAGGAAGGGAAGAATGAGGGGGTGGGAATCGGAGGGGTAGACGAACCATGAGAGACTATGGACTCTTAGAAACAAACTGAGGGTTCTAGCGGGGAGGGGGGTGGGGGGATGGGTTAGCCTGGTGATGGGTATTAAAGCGGGCACGTACTGCATGGAGCACTGGGTGTTATATGCAAACAATGAATCATGGAACACTACATCAAAAACTAATGATGTAATGTATGGTCATAACAATAAAAAACTAGTGATGTAATGTATGGTGATTAACAGAACATAATAAAAAAAAGAATAAATACCAGTTTTCTAAAAAAAAAAAAAATAATAATCAGTGACAGATTTGGATGAAGACACTTAACCAGCCCAATTCCTTGTTGGGAGTCAGCCAAAGTCAGAAAAATATTCAAAATTCATTAACCAAGAGTGGTCAAACATAATAGCTTACAGTTATTGAATACCACAAGGTACCAGACACTGCATCTCATGTTATTTCTAATTCTTACTGGTCTGCATGGGAGGCTTTGTTCTACATTTTACAGATCAGGAAACTGAAACTCAGAGATAAAGCAACGTGCCCCGATCAAAAGGCAGTGCATGCCAAAGGCTGCATCCAAACCCTCAAGACACCCCACTGCCTCAGCTATGACCCTCACTTCTCTCTTATCCTCTCAGCCTCTCTCATGGGCTTATCTCCGTCTATAAAACATTCCTTTTGGAAACTGCCCCCCCCGCCTTCCTTCATTCTTTTCTCTGTCTCTATCTCTTGTGTTCACTTTCCTCACTCATGAAATACTTTGTGGTGAACACTAAGCTGTCCTAATTCTCAGGAGACACACTACTAGGAATCCTGCTCTCCTCTTCCCATTCCCTAGGGGGGTTACCCACAGGTGTCAGGGGAGCTGCATCCTGCCTTCCCCCCTTCAGGAGCCACAAGCTGAGTTGAGCTCTGCATAGTTCCCAACCAGCAGGACTGACCAGTGCCTCCACAGTCCCTCGTCCCCATCGTCACCTGCAGGGCTGGGCTAGCAAGAGGCAGGCAGGCGGGGGAGACATGCTGCTCAGGGCCACTGCTAAGGTCTATAAATATTTCCCAGACAGATGTTCAGTTTCTAAGGAGATGGGATCAATAACACGTGAGGAACCTACTTCAGCAGCCTTTCTTGTCACCAGGCCTTTACCAGTGTGGTTTTCTCTACCAAAATGCTAATGTCCTGCTCTTAGGATGGTCGAAGATCCGTCCTCGGGCGCTCTGTCAGAAGCGATGACTCACTGTCCTCTTCACACCCTTAGGTGGATCTCACCACATGATGCTGATGGTGTTCCCCTCACCTCTAATTCTGTCACCTCAGAGCAGAAAGCATGACATCTTTAACTCCAGTGACATTTACTGCAACTCTGTGCAAGAGAAATGCAATGCACACCACATACGAAATTTAAACTTTTCTAGGAGCTGTATTAAAAATCACAAACAGGTCATCGTACGTTTTATTTAACCTAATATATCCAAAATACAACCATTTCAAAGTGTAATCAATCAAATTGAAAATTGAGATTTTATATTCCTTTTTTTATAGGCAGTATTTGTTTTTGTTTTTTTTTAGAAAGAGAACAAGCAGGGGGCAAGGGCAGAAGGAGGGAGAGAGACAATCTCTGGCAGACTCCCCACTGAGCATGGAGCCTGACGTGGGGCTCCATCTCACAACCTTGAGATCATGACCTGAGCAGAAACCAAGATTCAGAGGCTCATCGGAATGACCACCCAGGCGTCCCTTATAAGAAGCATTTGAAATCTGGTGTTTTTCATTCACAGCACACCTCAGTTCAGAGTAGCTATGTCTAAATTGCCCACTCGCCACTGTGGCTCAGGGCTGGAGTACCGGACAGAGCAGCTCAAGAGCTACACACTGAAGCTCGAATAGGAGGCAAACCTTACATTTTTACCAAATGAAGATGGCAGTGCGATGAGAAGATCAGCAAGGAATCAGAGATGGTGTTTCCTTAGTAGAAAGAGAGAAATTACTGGAACCAGAGAATATGAGGGACTAAAATAAGAGGTGGTAAGTTCTATGCTGCTGTCAAATTATTCTGAAGGAAAGAAATATAATGCTTTCTGCAAAAGTGTGGTACCTCTTCTAGCATCACCCACATATAGGCATTTAGAAAAAAATTTACTATGGTCATGACAAATACATGTGACCTCCCCCTGTGCAAACACAAGCAATTACAGCAAACATGATGGATTTTACCATTAAATAAAAATGTCACAATCAAGTGCACTGAATCCTTTTAGTTCTTAATCTAGATAACCGCTTCCTGAATGGGACTAATATTCATTTCTATATAGTGCATATGGCTAAAGAGACAAGCCTGAATAAACTTATGACATATGAATATGTAATAAGCCTACTCGTTATTCTTTCCTCAGGCTAACAGATTTTTTTTTTTTAAAGATTTTATTTATTTGAGAGAGAGAGAATGAGAGAGAGCACATGAGAGGGGGGAGGGTCAGAGGGAGAAGCAGACTCCCCGCCGAGCAGGGAGCCCGATGCGGGACTCGATCCCGGGACTCCAGGATCATGACCTGAGCCGAAGGCAGTCGCTTAACCAACTGAGCCACCCAGGCACCCAGGCTAACAGATTTTTTATTTCATAAGAAGAAATGACCCCACCACATCTACTTAGTATGACTTAGCACTTACGGTCTTTCAAGTGACTATCATTTGAGCTATTTTGCCACAGTTCATGTTGTTATCAAAATACATTCAACAAAATCAAATAATAAGTGGAGGAAAAAAAAAAGCACCCAGAATTTCAATTGGATGACATCTCAATAGGTAAAGAGATATTGAAAATGCTGAGCTTCAGAAGTGCTCTTTCCACGAAGATCCAATTTTCATTTGGTATTTTTTTTCCTTTGGTATTTGTCTGTTAACCTAAACACTTTCTTCAGGTTTTAATAAAAAGGAAAAGTAAGTAAAAATGGTCTTTTGGCCTTTGATAGCTTCCTGTTAAGGTCATAGTATAGCATCACTCAACTGCGGCCACCCAAGCCAGGATCCTGGGAGCATTCTTCTGTTCCCGCATGCACCCTGTCTAATCAAAGAGTGATTGCTGTCAGTTCAGAGTCATATGTGGTTTTGAACCCTTTTTCCTTTCCACCAATACTGCTGCTTTAGGTCAGACTCACATCGTCTCTCACAGGACTCCTACAATAATCTCCTAATTTATCTTTCTGTTCTCAAGATTCTCCCTTCAAATTCATGAGCCACAGAGCTACCCGAGTGGTCCTCTCCCTGCCTGGAAAAAGTCATGCTCCTCAGCCTGACTGCAGAGCCCTCCGTGATGTGCTGTCTGCCCTCTATGTCTCATTTCGTGTCCTTGATTACCCTTCATTCACTCTGTGCAAACACTGAACCTGTGTTTTTCCTGACTATAGCTTGGATTTGGGTCCTCCTTGATCTTTCATATGTTATCCACACACTAATTTTTCACTTACATAACATCATGTGTTTATATGTCTGTCTCTGCCACTAGTTTGAGCTCACCGAGGTCAGGGAAAGTCATTAATGTTTCTTTTAATCTTTAGTTCCTCACATAATTTAACATATACCAGGATCTTCTCCATTCAAGAACCTAATTTCTCAGAACAGTGTTTCATACCTAAAAGGCACTAAGTACATGTTTGTCAAAATGAATTAAATCTATGAACATGCACAGAGTTGGAGACAAAATTCCAGAGTTTAATATAATATTCTAGAAACTAAAACGTTACCTTTTTTTTTTTTTAGGTTCCTAGTTTAAGAATCCCCCCCAATCTTAGATGAATCATGTTCCAATTAAAAACTAAGTCAATGAACTACCAAGAAAATCCTGGATGTACAATGTACATCGTTATTAAACAATGAGTGTATGTATCCATCATCCATTACTTCATTAAGGGGAGAAAATGGTTCGCAATCACTCAGGACTGTTTCAGAGCACTGAAGACAAGGCAGTTGGGGAGTGTGTAGGAAACTTTGGAAACTTTCATTTAGCAAATACTGTCCTGTGTGTTCATCAAAATGAAGGTTTTTTTTTTTTTAATTAAATTTTAAATTAATTTTTTAAATGATCAGATCTGTTGCCTTCCTGAAGGATTTAACTTTATTTTGTACACACTTTCCCCACGCTTATTCTTCTGACCCTTACATTTTCTTAGGCCTTTTTGAAAGACAGGCTTATGAAAAGTAGTGAGTAGAAGAGTTTTCCTTGTCATGTCATATAACGAGCCTGTTTTATGAGCTGTTTGAAGAGCAATTGAGAACCTGTATTACTGAGTGAAAACAGAGGCACCTAAGACCTCCTTAACACTTGAGGATCATGATTTGTCATCACAGAATGATGACCTGGGGGCTAGGGGCAGGATTCATTTTATGGTCCACAGAAAAACAACTAATTACATACTTCCTCAAAAACCGTATTTCAGTATGTACTTGCATTGTCAAAAGTGGATAAGGATTGGCTTTTATTTGTCCTTGAGCTGCTACCTTTTAAATTATGTTTCTACCTTGACGTTTCCAAAAAGCTTGCCCAAATATTTTCTTCTTTTTGTTAAGCTCCTGAGTGTAAACCACTTGGTATAAAATTATTTAAAATGCTAAAACATTGTTAATCACACACACAAAAAGAATAAACATGATTAGATTGTGGAAAGAGAAAAGTAAGTTAAATTCTCCACTAGTTAACAGAGTATGTACAAAGTAAAGGAAGGACTGAACTGTTCGGCATAGATTCGCTCATACTCCACAGTTCACAGCAAGTGGGACTAGCAATTACCAGAATATAATATTCAAATTAAAAATTATTTAGCTCTTGTATTTTTATTTAATGGTATCTTTACTTAAAGAGTCTTACTAGACTCCACAATTCTTGGGTAACGTGTAGTAATAGTTGTACACACACACACGCACTTTTAAAAAAATAAGAAATGTCTAATTAGCTTTTGCCTTCTTCCAAAAAATACTTATTTATTAGCCATTTTATTATACCACTGTGTATTACATCCCTCATTAAATTGCATCCCACTTTTAAACAATGAAATCCTATCAAGTATTTAATTATCCCTTGTTGCTACATACCAGTATTTCAGTGGGTTGAGATTTTCATATTCAAATGCCTTTTATGACATGGCATAAACATTAATCAGTGTTTATTCCATAACAATAAAAGCTAATGGATACTTCCTTTCAACTAGTCACCCATTTGTACACAACAGATACTCGATAAATAATAAGTAACCGTACAAGAAGACTGCCCTAATATGCAACACAGCCACTGTTAGAATAACCTGTATTTGCAACTTTGGCCCCTCATGGTCAATGTAATGTCTTGCATCTGAATAGCAATTTATATCTTTTGTCAATAAGTTTCTCAAGCATTCCTTAAATGCTGCCAAGGTTCTTCACTAATAACAAAGGGATATATTTTGAGCCCACAAGATATGTTTACCATCTAATGTAACTTTAAATTATACCCTTTCTTAGGCCTTTGTTTTCAAAATTGCAAATTTTCAATTATTTTGAGAGTCACCATCAATATCTGTTAGAGAAACACATGGTGAGTTTCCATTTTTAGCCCCACGGTTAAGATTCAAGAATAAAAGTGTTTTCTTTTTGGCTCGAAGTTCAGGCACAGTCCTGGTAAAGCAGAACCGCGACGTGAGCCACTGAAATCGGGGAGCATGTCAGCACCGGGCACCTAAGGGGTGTTCAATACTGGGGAGCAGCAGGTCACGGTGGGGAAAAAGTTCCACGCTCTAATGGCTTAGGTTTGATTTCTGGCTCTGCCATTTATTACCATGTGAGTGGGCAAGTCACTTCATTGATCTGAGCCTATTCGTAAAGTGAGAAGAGCAAGGCACACATTATGGGCCTGCTGAGAGGACGGAAGAAAATTAACGCTGACATATGTTCTCACATGTGCTTGGCATGAAGTGAACACTCAACCAACGACTAGTCCTCCTACTAACAAAATGATGATGATGATGATGACAATGTCTGAATGGATAAATGAAGATCATCATCAGAGAAGTAAGGTAATAGCCAAATGCTCATCTATACTCTCTGTTTGCCTTTTCCTCAGAGTGTAGCCCCTCACCCCTCCAGCACCCAAACTCTATTAGGCTTTCACAGCGATCCAAAACTGCTGGATGGAGGGGGGGAAGCAGAGGAGTTCACTCCTCTGCAGTATGAAAAGCCACCTTGATGTGCCAAGTGAATCAAAGGACAAGAATCAAGAATCAATATTGGAACTTTTTAAATCTGCATATACAAACAGGCATGATTGTGTAGCTTATATCTAATAGCAGTGACACAGACTATGGGGGTACAATAAAGCAATTATCCCGCAGAGGAAGCCTTGTTTGAAGGGATGAGAGAGTTCCCAAGGGAACTGAAGATAAAAAAGCACTGTAGAAAAAGCGACGGCAAGGTCATCTAGGAAAAAAACAGAATGGCACTCTGGTTCCAACCCTGTTGTCCATACGGAGTTATGCAAATAACCACTGTCTTTCAAGATATCAAAAGATGGTTTATGAAATAATATATCTGGGAAATACTGGGTTTAAAAAGTCAAATTTCTTAACCTTGAGACTTGTCAGAATCTTGAAAATGCTCACCTGCTTTGCAAGTGCTCATGCAGTAGGCAGCACCTCCCAAAGTCACGTCATGACCAAACTCAAGTTTCAAATGAAACCCATATAACGTCACATGAAGTCAGTTTCAGGGCTGTTGTACTAAAAGCTCCACTGTAATGTGAAGAATGCAACAGCTACCCAAGGGTTACTACTAAAGATGCTTCTTAGAAACAGGTGTGATCCCAGTTGCAGAGGACATCCAGCAATAAATGGTAAAAGGTGCTTTCCCATACCCCCACCAATCCCTTTGTTTTTTTTCTCCAATATTGGAAGATAATCAATTACAACTGGAATTTTATGAGCTCTTAATACTGATAAGTAACCTGCAGATTTAGTGGTGTGTGTGTGTGTGCGTGTGCATGTGCGTGCATGCACGCCCATGTATACATCTGCTATCTTTCCCATGAGATGGATTCACAGGAGTGCTGGTGGGGGGAGCTCCCAGAAGGGGCTGTCTACACCAGCAAAGGTGGTGTTCCCATATGTGAAAGCCCTTATGAAAAGGTTACGGCTGATGTGAGGGTTACTATCCCCTTTAACAGTGCCCTTTTATTAGAATGTGTTATAACTGCTGTTGCTTGTGGATTCCCATGGCAATGATTTTTCTGAGAGAGAGAGTGTGCAGGCAGGGGGTGCATAGGGGCAGGGGAAGAGGGAGGAGGGGGCTCTCTGCCTCTACCACCACCCCCCATGACCCTGAGATCATGACCGGAGCTGAAATCAAGAGCTGGGTGCCTAACAGACTGAGCCAGCCAGGCGCCCCATCCCATGGCAAAGACATTCTTTTTTTTTTTTTTAAAGATTTTATTTATTTATTTGAGAGAGAGAGAATGAGAGAGAGCACATGAGAGGGGGGAGGGTCAGAGGGAGAAGCAGACTCCCCGCCGAGCAGGGAGCCCGATGCGGAACTCGATCCCGGGACTCCAGGATCATGACCTGAGCCTAAGGCAGTCGCTTAACCAACTGAGCCACCCAGGTGCCCGGCAAAGACATTCTTAATCACGATAGCTAACAGCGAGAAGAGGCAAACAAAGTTCATGGAAGCTTCATGGGATTTCCCAGATTCTCGATCTCTCACTTCCTCCAAAGAACATGAAGAAACAGGAAAAGAATGAAGTGGTTTCTTTTTCAAGAAAAGCACCATTTGATTTGGAGCGTGAGGTGGGTGGTTGAATTATTATGATACACCTTCAGAGCATAAAAATTACAGGTAATTTTCTCCTTTCTGAAAGGTGATTATGATAATAGGTCTCTGCTCTTATGAGACTAAAAGCTCTTCCTCTATGAGAGGAGAAAAGAAGCTTAAAAAATGACAACTGTCAAAACAATAAACCTGAAACAAACATAAAATGCAAAAGGATCCTGAGGTAATACACCAGCTAGCTCTAGTGACAAGCACATACAGCTGGCTGTGAACAGATGCACGGACCCACGCAGAACGTGCATGAGGTCTCCTCCTGCATACACATGCACTTGGACAGCAGGAAACAAAGCGGCCGAGGGAAAAACAGGAGACACAGCACCTCATTATTCAGCCCTTCTGTGTTCCCACCCTGTTCGTTCTCTTAGGGAGCTAGATGTTCTTTACCCATTTATAGATTCTGAAACACTGACAGATGAAATTTAGAACCATGGAACATGAACCCAAGCAACCCTATTTCCTAACTTCTTAAGAATTCAGCCTACTCTTTTAGCTGACCTTGATAGTATGACCTTGATTTCTAAAAATTTCCTTGTATGTGGCTCCAGTTCAAATGATTTTAATTATACTAGCATGCTATTTTTTTTAACTTCTTAGTAAGTTAA
Organism: Leptonychotes weddellii; assembly: GCF_054177405.1. Taxonomy (NCBI): domain Eukaryota; kingdom Metazoa; phylum Chordata; class Mammalia; order Carnivora; family Phocidae; genus Leptonychotes; species Leptonychotes weddellii. The sequence goes on along the minus strand of NC_138379.1, from coordinate 91,416,491 downwards.
ATTATCTTTTCAGCCAGTGTTTTCCAAACTATGGATTAATTTCAAAAATTTAGAGTTATGAACAGCTGTTTTAAATTAAGAAGAAAACAGAACAAAATAATAGCATAGTACAGATTAGACTGCTTTGTACACACTTAAAGGTATACATTGTTCAATAAATTTTTGTGTTTGTACACCCAGTACATTCATGATATATATTTTTTCCTTATTGTTGTTATAGGATGGAGCCAGTGGTCTATGCTTTTGCCTGCCTTTCCCTAGACAGAGAGTTTCAGAGGCATTCCCTATGCCCTCTGGGAGGAACCCCCAGCAGAATCCAGTCCACACTGCTCACAGGAGTGTGACCTTGAAAACGTAACCTTATGTTGTTCTTTCCTCCTTCTTGGTCTCATTCTCTACTCTCACTTCTGAGTGCTGGTATTACCTTCCAAACAAACCACCTACACCTAAGGTCTTATTCCGGACTCTTCTTTCAAGGAACTCATGCCATTACATCTACATTTTAACCTAGAATTATCAAGTATTAAGTTTGGGAGCTTCCTGAGAAGTCATCTACTTCCAGGATCCAACTTGGGTTAACTTCACTGACAAAGGGTCTTCTATTTATCTTTGAAGTAGCTGTATTTCCAATTAATATGCACACTTCTGTCAGTTGCACTAATATTCAGTAGTAAATACTTCTGAAATGTCTGAAAGAACCAGGTGCAGTTTTCATCAAGTATTTATCATGCAGCTTAATTTTTATGGAAATATTCTAGGAAACTATCTTTCTACTTATTATTGTCACTAATAAGTAGAAACAAGAAAAATATAAAAGCGGCCTGAAGGTTTCTGTTGTTTGTTCGTGTGAAAGGATATGTTTCCTTCAATCTATTTTTATAAGTGCAGGAGAGTGAAGCTTGGGACATTGGAATTATATCACCATTTGCCCTTATTGAAAAGCAGGTGGGGAAAGTTCAGTAACTGTGAGGTAAAGAAATGTACTCATCAATTTCACCGATAGCTCTTCATAGAATCACCAAAGTATTGATCTTAAATAATGCACAATAAGCTTTCTTCAAAAAATTTTATGGAAGAGACTGAGCATCACCATTTTTAGAGTGACATTATATTTCAAAAGGTTTGAAAAAGTAGCTGCCAACCAAATAAAATCTCTGGAAGAAATGTATACTACATGAAGCTAGGAATTCCTCAAAATCCACATGCAAAAAAGACCATGCAAGCCCTCAATGAAATTTTTACTTAAAAATATGGCATTTAAGATGGACAAAAATCACAAAGGTTGGGGAGGATGAGTAAATATTAACGTGGCTGGTCAGAATGCAAAATGGTGCAGCTGCTCTGGGCAACAGTGTGGCAACTGCTCAAAAAGTTACAGAGTTTCATATGAGCAACGGTCTTCCCAGGCATGGACTCAAGAGAGTTGAAAATACATCTTCACACCAAAGCTCCTACAGGAATGTTCAGAGCAGCAGTATTTACAGTGGCAAAAAAATAAACAAAAAAAGAAAACCAAAAGCACAATCAATGGATGAATTACTAAACAAAACATGGTAGGCAGAGCCATACAATGGAGTATTGTTCAGCCACAAAACCACAACGTGGATCAACCTTGAAAACTTCATGCTAAGTGCGAGAAGCCAGTCACAGAAGACCACTGACTGTATGATTCCATTTATATGAAATGTCGTAAAGAGGCAAATCCATAGAGAGAATGATAAACAGTGTCAGAGGCAGGGAGGGGGTGGGGAAATGAGAAGTGACTGCTTAAGGAGTAAGTACAGAGTTCCTTTCTAAGATGGCAAAAATGTTCTGGAATTGGATAGTGATGGTCGAACAACGTTGAATACTAATTAAGTATACTACAAACCACCAAACTGTATACTTTCAAAAGGTGAATGTTATATGTTAATTAAAGCTCATTAAAAAAAATACAGTATCAAAGTTCCAGTCTCTCTTACACCAAGACAGAAGGACATGGAGCAATAAAATGCCACAGAGAACACAGGCTCCAAAGCTGCACTTCTGTCTGTCTGTCTGTCTCACTGACAGAAGTGGGTGATGAAAACCACATCTACTCACATGGCTTAGATGACCTCCAGCAGAGCACAGCCACATGCAAACACCGAGAGCTAAAGGTACCAGTAATAACAACATAATAAAATATTGACTATTTCAATAAGCTATTACAAAACTAAAATTCTGAATTCTTGTACAGGAAAGATAAGCCCTTCCCGCAATTACAAAATAAAGTACCAATTCCAATTGCATGAAAATACAGAATGACACCACTAAAAATTAAATGAATTATGCAGTACTATAAATGGTTGCCAAGTAAGAATGAAGTATTTGATTTATACCAATCGTCCCACAACTGAGGCATTTTCCAGTCTAGTGGTTTTAGCACCATAGTGGATATAGAAAAATGTCTATATTTTATCTTGAATATGTTCTTAATCAGAAAGGCTGTTTCCTTTTTTTTCCCCCTCCATATATTTCTTTCTTTTCTCTCAGGAAATATTTTCAAGGTGCCCCTGAATTACAGGAATAGAAACATACTTGATGGGTCCTACTTGTCAATCAAGTTGACAGCTATAAAGTAAAATCAGTTATTCTGCTACAGTTTAACTTTTAAGGATGAATTTTTAACTCAGATTTAATCATGTGAGTGCTCCTTAAATGAAAAGATGATGCCTGGTTAATTCTGTGTCCCTGCATATTAATTCACATGTCTCCTCTTTAAGGATACTGTCCTAATAGGATAATGTCACCCTGTAAAATGTTTGAAAATCTCAACCATTGGTACATTTTGTACTTTTCATTGCAAAGGGCTGATAATGATTCTAATAATAGTTGATGAGAGAAAGGGCTAATTATTCAGTCTTTGGTAACTTCAGTGAATTTCACAAGCAGCCTCTAGATTCAAGACATTAAAATGTACACAAATCAAAAGGAAGAATCTGTTCTATTTCTAGAGTCTTGTCAGGTTGGGCAGTAAAGGATGTACAATAGAAATGGACATGATCAGTTTAATTAAGCCCAGTTTATGGGACTCTCTTATGAAGTTTTGCTCTCCTTCAGTTAGTGGCATCCGTCTGGTCATTAGATTATATCACCTTTCTTTTTTTTCTAAGTTTTTAATTCTAGTTAGTTAACATACAGTGGTATATTAGTTTCAGGTGTACACTTCCAAACATCACCCACCTATACACCACTTTTCTAACCCCTCAGGGACTCAGTTCATTGGACTTGACATAGGGACCTGGTTTCCAATGTGTCTGACTACTGATATGAATAGTACGATGTTACAACCCAGGGTCCTGAGCTATGGTTATTAACAGACCACATGCAAACATCACAAAAAATTTCTGATTTATTAAAAAAAAAAAAAGCTTTGAAAAGATATATGCACCCCTACGTTATGGAAGCATTATTTACAAAAGCCAAGATATGGAAGCAACCCACATGTCCATCCATAGTTGAATCAATAAAAAAGATGGAATGGAATATTACTCAGCCCTGACAAAAGAATGAGTGCTTGCCATATCTAACAGCACAGATGGATCAGGAGGGTAAAATGCTAAGTGAAATAAGAAAAAGACAAATACCATATGATTTCACTCATATGTGGAATTTAAGAAACAGAACAGATGAACGAAAGGAAAAAAGAGACAAACCAAAAAGACGAACTACAGAGAACAAACTGATGGTCACCAGAGGGAAGGTGGGTAGGAGGATCGGGGAAATAGGTGATGGGGTTTAAGAGTGCACTTATCATGATGAGCACAGAGTAATGTAGAGTTGTTGAATTATTATATTGTAGACCTGAAACTAATATAACACTGTATACTAATTATACCTGAATAAAAAATTAAAAGAAAAATATGGGGGAGAAGGAAGATAGGTTGTGCAAAATAATTATTAATATATTCAAGATAAAATTATAGAAGTTCACAAATACATTCAATTAGATGCATGGCTACAAAAAATTATCAACTTTTTTGTTTTAGTTTAAAGTATAAAGTCATATATACTACCCAAATGCTATTGATGCTATTGTTATGGATTTATTTATAGAATGAAATTATATAATAAATTGCATTTTTTTTCTATACCTATCGAATATCTGGTATCAAACACAGAGCAGTATCTTGACAAATATTTTAGATGGAATAGCAATGTATGAAAAAACAAAGAATTAATAAGTATATATCAGGATATTATTTTCCCTACAGAATGGATATTCTGCATTAGTCTATTAGTTTTAACTTAATTCAACAAATATTATAAATCGCTCACAGTATAATGCACAAAGATGAAGACACAATTCCAGATATGAACATTCTTAAAGTCTAATTCATAACACACAGGAATATACATAAACAATTTTTAATGGTAAATCCCAAAATTTATTATTTTAAATTTGCTATGTAGCAGGACATTTTACTACAGAGCCCATAATTGGTGACTAAAATATACATAAGCAATTTATTTGCAAGATAGTATATGATAAATATCAATAGTTAAATGTGGCAGAAGTAATAGATTTCCTAAAGCATCAGCAAATAATTGCCATTAAAGGGAACACAAGCGTCACTGATGACTTTACAGGAGTTAAGCTGGGCCAAGAAGGATGGAGAGAATAGGACAAACAAACAAACAAAACAACCCAGTAACAATATGGCTGAAGTAAAGAGGCAGGATTGTACAGAACAGCAATTAGCCTGATATAGTTAATGCCATGATATTGTGGTGGGATGTTACTTATTTAACTGGATGGAGGTCTGAAAAGATAGCTGGGGGACAGATTGAAGGTATTGATGAGGATTCAGTCCCTCGTTTACAGGCAATCAAGAGCCAACCAAATGGCTTTGTTGTTGTTTGGTCACAAAGAGAGAAGCAGAATATGGCATAGTTAGAGAGGAAAGCTTTCAAAGAAAATGAAAATTTTAGGTTACTAATAGAAGAAATTTTGCTGACACACGGGGACAAGTTGAGGAGTAGAGATGAAAGAGGCAAAGGAGAAAACACCTGAAGAAAGAACTGGCGAGCAGTGTGGAAGAAAAGGTGAAATCATTCATATTGAGATCTTCCAACATTTCATTCAACTGGGAAAGCAAGAGTCTGTTAGGAATCAAAGCAGCAAGGATAAGAGACAAACCCTTTTAAAGAGTGAAAAATACTAGCAAGAGTCACCAAGAAGGGATAGTAAAATGATATCCCGGAGAATTTAGGGACCAGATGCATTCAAAGGTATGCATTTGTAATGGATATTTAATTACCATGATTGTGTCCGTTTCTCCAGTAATGTTCATTAATTCCAGACCCAGAATGGTCTATGTTGGTAGTCCGGTGTGACAGGGGATAATGAAGAGTAAAACTAGAAGGCTGTTAGGAACAGTGTTGACTGGGATAGGAGATAATGGGAACCTGGCCAGATAAGGTGTTTATGGGTTGGATTGTGTCCCACCAAATTCACACACTGAAATTCTAACCTCCAGTACCTCAGAATGTAATGTAATGTAGGAAATAGGGTCATTGCACATGGAACTGGTTAAGATGAGGTCGTACTGGAGTAGGGTGGGGTCCTCTAATCCACTAAGACTGATGCTATGATAAAAAGGAGAAATCTGGACACAGACAGACAGGCAAGCAGGGAGAACACCATGTGGAGGCCTGAAGTTATGCTATCACAGCCGAAGAACCACAGACGGACTCTTGCCAAGTGTCTTCAGGGACTTTGGGCCCTGCCGATGCCTTGAGCTCAGGTTTCTAGCCTCAGAAGTGTGAGACAACAGAACTCTGGCATTTTAAGACACCCAATTTGTGGTACTCTGTTATGGCAGCCAGAGCAAACTAACACAGAAGGCAAATAGCCAGAAGACAAATTACAGACTGAAAAACTATGAATGGATAAAGCTTGGAGGTCCTGGTGACCAGTGGGAATGGCAGAATACTAAATGGCGGAAGAACAAGAGGTCGTGAGAGGGCAGAACATCAGGAGGTGGAGCAGTTCTAGGCTCTGATGCGTCCTGAGGCATGGCTGTGTGTGGATTTCTGAAGTGGGTTCTAACAACAGGCGAATGTAGAATTATCATTCATGTGAGCATAAATTTTTAAATGGTCATAATTTTTCCTTAGAATAGCTTCTTATAATAAGTTCATAGTATTTATAACTTGGTACTTAGGCAAAGTGTCTAAAAATAATTCTTCTGTAATTAATTTCTTTGATAAATTTGAAGAAGATGACAATAAATATAAGAGATAATGAAAAATGTTCATACCCGAAGACACATCACGACACTCTACTATTTTCAAAAATAAATACGTTTTTAGAGAGGAGACGGAGAGGCATGGGGGATTCAGAAGGGCACTCACGTACCGATGTTTTGCAAACTAACAACTGACCCAGCTTACAGCAGGAAAAGCTGAAGGTTAAAAGAAGAAACCTACTTGTCAACTTTGACCGAGTTCTGTGGGAAGAGTTGCCCCCAAAATCATAATGAGGGTCTCTCACAGACGGAAGACTCAGGACCTGGGAGAAAAGAGTTTTTACAAGAATTAAATGAAATGGTAAAAATGGCAATAGTCTGTTAACAGAAATGACACTCAAGAGGTCAAAATAATTAGACTTCCCTGACACAGCTTTGTGCAATGTTTTCTACTTCTTTAATATAACAACCTCAAAAAGACTCCAAATGATATTTCTTCTATCACAATGAGCAGTTGCTGGGACAAAAAACAGAAACTGCAAAATTATTTTTCCTGCTTCTGTCTGGCCTTATTTTCTTCATTAGCTTTCTTGGTAAATCTCAAATGTTGAGATTCCCCTGCTAACTAGTTACCTAATTTTTCCTACCTGTTTTATTGCATGTGGCATGAGAGAACTGTCCTTCAAATTTTCTAATTTTTACAATCAACAGTTACCAATTGTTAATTATTCACAACTGAATCTCCTAAGCTCCCATATAATTATCCTTTTGTAAATTATCTCTGGTTAGTTCTGGCTAAATTAGACTAGAAGAAAGAAAAACAAAAAAAGGAAGGTCATTTTATACCCAGCTTAGTAAAGCCAAAAACCTGAAATTAAATTAATAGTTGTATGGCTTTACCAGACAGCAACAGCAAATCAGAAAACATCTGGAATCTTCAGACAAATGTGTATGGCTCTAGAATCTGGCATTAATTGGCCACCCAAACAATGCCATAGAGCTGGAGAGAAACATGTTCGCTTTCGATAATTTTGCAAATCAAAATACTAATCTATTTAACACACTACTAACTTTTCCAACTGAAAATAAGGATTAGTGATTTTGGAGCAAATATTTGAGGTCATAAACAACCCTTGAAGCATCCACCTTAAAAGGAGGCTTTGCCATTGTTGTTTATGGCCAATATAGTATGCTTAGACTCCCGATAGAGTGTATGGTATGGCACAACTCTTACTTCCCTGAGCCTGCCTTTTTAATCATAAGATAATAAGCACTTTCATAAATCAGAGTTAAAAATAAAGAAAAGGAAAAGGACATTTATAGGCAATAATGTTTGGATACAGCTTCCTATAATAGCACAGCTAGAGTAAAATGATTTCAATATAGCACAGTGTAGAGACTTCATCACAGTGGATCATAACCCCATAATATATATCCTCAGCATCGGCATGATGAAGAAGTCCTACTTTGTTTCATTATATTTTTGATAGCACAATTACTAATTTCTGCCTTAAGTGGTAAAGGTGAAACAGGGGCCTGGGATACAGTTAGCACTTTTCAAAACATGTAATTCGGAATACGAAAACTTAGAAAACAAAAGAGTAATATGAGAATATCAAAAAAAATGGAGACCACTCTAAATTCATACAAACACCAAAAGTCAGTGCATCTACTTGTACACCAGGTAAGTGACATGGCAAAAAATTTGCAAATGTAAAAGTATATTGACTTGTGCAATGAAAGATCAGAGAGAAGAAACTGTATACACACAAGCAAAGTAAGATAGCTATCAATATCGTGACAACTAAATTCTTTACTTTCTCCTTTCCCCACTTGGTAAAATTTAATTCCATTTATTGAGCATAGATGTCCAGAACATCAAATAATTCCTATGACTAATAAAACAGTGACAGTTTGAGGCATTTGGATTCCAGCAAAGAAATACAACAAATGAAGGCAGCAATTTACCAATGCTGAAGTTTATCATGAAGAATTTTCTGAACTAATTGCCATTAAGTAAATTTAATTCCTTGATCTATTCTCTATATAACACAGTTAAACTGATTCTAATGCTTTACATTTCTAGTTGTATTCCTCTGAAAATATTTTAGTTGGCATCAATTCTTTCCCATTTAAAATTTACAGTGACGATTTGTGACTCAGTAATCAGATCTTTGCTAATATTAATTTCTGCCAGCATACTTTTCTTCTATGACCATTATTTCTACCAACCCTCATTTTCCTGGCCAAATGCTTTAGTGCACAATTTTGCCAAAGATTACTTTTTAGCCAATAAAATTCTTCTGCTCTATTCAGTTTTAGGCATGATCTGCTGGATTACTCCTTATGAATTGAATACACAGGTGAACATTTGGGCTTACGTCATTTTTAAACTATATTTATATTTTAAAAATCATAGATACCTATAAAGAAGTTAAGAAAAGCAGTCCATTATAGCACAGCCGGGATAACTGCTATGGATACTAAAAATGAATACATAAAGTAATCCATGCCCACATTTGGAAAATTTAAGCAAATAGAAAACTTGAAGGTTAAAGGTAGAAAAGACCCCTTCTCCTAAATGAACCAGTATCAATGGTTTTATGTGCATGAGTCATAACGATATTATTTTGTGTCATTCTAAGGTAGCCCATGGGAGAATGACAAGCACATTTATGAAATGGGAAGAGAAAGGAAATATGGGGGGTTCCGGGGGTCTGGTGGGCTAGGGATGGGGAAAACAAACTCACAAGCAGGTAACCAGAACGGAGGGCAGAGAACACCACACAGGTCTCTGCAAACTCTGGACTGAGGGCCCCTGAGAAGCAGGACTTGCCATTTCTCTCTTCCATGTCTGAACCTTTCCTTAGGTGAGGTGCCTGCCAAGCACGATGAAATAGCTACATACAGGCTACTGACTACTTGACATCGCTTTCAGATAAACTAATAATTAAAGCAAACAAGTTGAACGGAATCCTAGACTCTGAAAATCTGGGCGGCTGATTGCATTTTTGACTGAATGGATTTAAGTGACCAGATGTTGTGGTATTGCGCAGACAGAATTTTTACTTAATGAGAGCCAAGGAAAAAGCAGATTAGTATTTGGCACTCCCGCAGTGCAGTCTGCAACTCAACTATGTAGTTTTGTACATGAGAGAAATTCAGTAAATGCTTGCTGGCTGGGTGATCAAACCATTTTACTATATTTTTCCACTTCCCATCAGTGCTTTGGTTATTGTAAACAAAAAAGTGATCTTGGATAACTTAACATACAAAAGAATCAACAGATACCATCTGGAAAAGAATATGTCTTAAAGAACAATATTTCTTTTGGATTCTCTGCTATGGTTTTAAATCTCTGTTTTCCTGGTTTGGGATTATTATACTGCCACAAAGAAGAGATCACATCTTTTTTTTCAGAGGAAGCTAATATTACAGAAGTTCATATTTCAATATTATTCCCAAATTAATTTTTCCTTCAGAGATTTTGAAATTTTATAAAACTACCAATTTTTGGCTTCCTCTTTTTAAATGCAGACATAATTATCCTCATTAGTTTAACATCTTCATGGACAGTTATAGTCAATAGAGTTTGCCCCAAATTAGAATGCCTTCAAGTCATTGCTCTGCTACTGCATCTGAACATTTCTTAAGGAAGACAGAAAAACAGTATTTTTTTTTCAAGGGAGATTAAAGTTATTAGCTTAGTCGTAAGATTAGAAAATCATATGTTCTCATTATATTGTGGAGGCAGTGTAGGGAGATGGTTAAAGATCGTGGACTTTGAAGTCAAACAGATTTAAATTCTAATTCAGCATCTACTCTTATTTATCTATTTACTCTTATTTGACAATAAATCCCTTAACCTCTCTGAGTCTTGGTTTTCTCATTTTTAAATAAGGGTGCCATCTTATTCATGGTCCATGGTTGCTGTAGGGCTTACCTGATAATATTCAATATCTGTAGATTTCACAAATATGAAGACATGCTTATAACACACATGCATACATGTAAGTCACACATATGTATATGTACATATGCATGTGTACAGACAGATAAGAGAAAGAGTGAGCATGCACACACTCTGGGTTAGCATAACGCCGGGCACATAGTAAGTGCTCGATGAGAGGGAACTCTTGCTAAATGTTGAGATCACAGAATTGTAGTCTGGGCATTCTGGTGAGGTTCTGGCCAGCTTGGTAGAAAGAAGTTCAAGGATTTTTTTTTTCCCCAAGCAGACAGATCCATGTTCAAATTTAGTCCTGCAACTGACCAGCTGCATAATCTTGGTCAAATCATATAAAGTTCCTTGCTTTTTTTAAGATTTTACTTATTTATTTCAGAGAGAGAGAGAGAGAGAGAGCACAAGCAGGGGGAGGGGCAGAGGGAGAAGCAGGCTTCCCGCCGAGCAGGGAGCCCGATGCGGGACTCGATCCCAGGACCCTGAGATCATGACCTGAGCCGAAGGCCGACACTTAACCAACTGAGCACCCAGGCGCCCCAAATCATGTAAACTTCTGGATCTCAAATTCTTTAAATGTAAAATAAGATTGAAGAATTAAAAAATAAGATTAAATGTACTCTGCAGGGTTTTGGGGGTGGGCCGGATTAAAAGAGATAAAGTACATAGAGCACCTGGCACAAAGTCTGACATAGAGAAGAGGCACAATATATATATATTTTTTTTTTCCATGATCTTACACAGATTCTTTAACCCCTGACATTTTACTTCATCTTTAAAAAGTATAAAAACTGTACCTGTAAGCTTCATAGGATTGTTGCAGAGACTGAATGGGATGATACATAAACTATCAACCCAGCTACCAGCACATACTTGGTTTTCATTGTCTTTCCACTCCAGTTCCCTAGATACATACAAAATCTACAGACACCAAAATAATGTAGATCTGAATGTAGAGCAACAGTATCTTGAATCTCCTAAGAAGAATTTAAGGTCTTTGCTACATATTTTCAAGAACCTAACAAAAACTTCTCACTCAAGATGGAAACAGTACTGAGAAAAATCCACGTGTCTATTTCCACTCGATAACTAAGTCCTTCATTTATGGGTGTTGGTTCCATAGACTGTAATTTCTGGGAGGGTCAGGGCCATATCCGGTTTAATTGCCCTTACATCCCCAGTGCCTAACCAGTGGTCTAGAAAATAATAAGTACTCAAAAAACATTTGTTGAACAGGAGTAAAAGTCACTCCAGGCAATGCTCCAGCCAGGATCACACAGAATCAGCAAACTGCAAACTGCCTCCAAAGAAAAAGCCCTTTTGGCCCCTGAGACATTCAGAGCAGAGTCCAGGCCTATGTTCCTACCAACCTGCTGATTACCTGGTCATCTGACCATTAAAATTAGTCTGTTTCTTCAACTTCGCCAGGCCTCGGGCTAGGAACTATTTGCAAGTATTTCGGACATTGTCATCAAATTCACCATATTTCCCCGAAGAGTGCAATCTGAATTAATCAGGTTTTACTAAATCTATTTTTTATGGTTGGATTAACCTTTGAATGAGCACATTAAAGGCAAGTGATAAAGCAGAATAATTTCTTAGAATTGAATCTACATGTAAATTTGATGTTGTAACATTTACACACAAGGTGACAATTTCTGATGCAGTAGAAAGCATTACAAATGTGCTGAAATCAATTCAGCCATTCGGAAAAAGCGACAGTTGCTAGGAAACCACATCCCAAATGAGGAATATTATAGTGGTGACCCAAACAATCACCACATGCTTGACATGACAACAACACAAAGCGTAACAGATTTTTAAAAGCACTCGTGACACTGAATTGTTCCTACCACATTTGCAACTCAGGTGATTAAAGAGTTGGCTTTCCGTGACTTGAAAATTCAACTGTCAGAACAGGAAAATGCAAAATCAAAGTGAGTTAAGAACAACGAGAGATGTTTCCTAGGACTTCCCAAGTCTCCGCTGTGTATTTAGGATGCAGGTGTATCTACGGTACACAGTCATCTAACTTTACTTCATTGAAAGAAGTCCATTCAATTTTTAAAAGAATCTACTTCTCAAGTCTGTAAACTCTATTTCTATGTGTTTGTGCATTCATGGGGAAAAAAGCCTTTTAGAATATGCAACAAAATTTAATATGTGGTTATGGTGTGTTGGTAAATTAAAGGTGATCTTGACTCTCTTCTGTGTGTCAGTTTTCAGAGGTCATTTTACCTTTTGTAGTTTTGGAAAACGAAAAAAATTACTTTGAAGTAATTTTTAAATTTTTATTTGGAGCTAGATATTAGATTTCAAGGCAGCATAACAAACCAAAAACATAAATCCTAACAGTATGGTTAGCATGCAGAGAGCACATTACTCTCTTACATATTATTCCATCTTGCTATTTTCACATCACTTTTGGTATTATAAGATCCGAGCTTGGGGCGCCTGGGTGGCACAGTCGTTAAGCGTCTGCCTTCGGCTCAGGTCAGGACCCCGGGGTCCTGGGATCGAGCCCCGCATCAGGCTCCCTGCTCGGCAAGAAGCCTGCTTCTCCCTCTTCCACTCCCCCTGCTTGTGTTCCCTCTCTCGCTGTCTCTCTCTGTCAAATAAATAACATCTTAAAAAAAAAAAAAAAAAAGATCCAAGCTACTGGTGTTGGCATACATACATGTCCCAATTAACTCTAAAAGAGATTAAGTTAAACTGGCAGTAAAAGATAAAAGCTCTCTTGTTCAATAATGCCAGAGAAAGAGACCATATTCTAAAATACAATGGGCTAACCTACCCCCCAAAATGGGTTGGTAAAATCACAAATTAATGTCTTTTTAGGGGCAAGACTTGGCAGACAAAGATTATTATTCTTTTTTTTTTTTTTAAAGATTTTATTTATTTATTTGAGAGAGAGAATGAGAGAGAGCACATGAGAGGGGAGAGGGTCAGAGGGAGAAGCAGACTCCCTGCGGAGCAGGGAGCCCGATGCGGGACTCGATCCCGGGACTCCAGGATCATGACCTGAGCCGAAGGCAGTCGCTTAACCAACTGAGCCACCCAGGTGCCCAAAGATTATTATTCTTTACATAAAACTCAGACAGATAAAAACATGAGCTACCTAACTACTCAGTGGCTTCGTACTTCTGAAACATACCACACAAGACTCAAATAAAAATGAACCCCTTTACAAATATAATTTTTAGCCTCTTCTTAGGACATTGTACAAATATTCCTGGGAGGGACCCTCTCTGCAGACAGGCTAAAGCAAATGAAACAGATTGTAACTTCTTGAGGCTTGTTTACCCCATAGTGATATTATCTAACAGAGTAACTTTATGAAACATTTAAACTGTGCCTCCGCTAAAGAATGCATTTCTCTTCTGAAAATGTGCGGGTGTGAAGACTGGTACACAAAACCAAGCTAGCGATTTTGTATTTTTCATGCACAATTTCATGCAAATCAATTTAGCTCTCCCTTCCTTGCTTGGTTTTGTTTTCCCTTTCATAAACTTATTATTGCTATTTTTCTTTCATGTAGCAAAAACAGGCAAATACTTTCACAAAAGGACTGCTTGGAAAATCTGTTGGACAAAAATCATAACAAAAATCTTCAGCAAGCCCAGCACTTTCAAAAGTGTGTGCCTGATAAACTATTTTTTTCCACAGATTGAAAAGGTGATCAACAGTCTAATTAAATTATTACTAGAATCAATCACGATTAAAGATAAAAGCTAAAATCAACTAGCAAGGGAATTCTATCTCACTGACATACACATCGCATAAATAATAATGTCTATTAAATCATTAGGCCAACATTTTATAGAAGGATTGTTAAGGCAATAAGTATGCCCTATTACAGCACAATACTTCAGCATCATACCAGAAGACCAATTCTGTGATGAAAACAAATTTCTGGTGCAACATATAAAAATAACTAATTTGATGGGCGCCTGGGTGGCTCAGTAGGTTAAGCGACTGCCTTCGGCTCAGGTCGTGATCCTGGAGTCCCGGGATCGAGTCCCGCATCGGGCTCCCTGCTCGGCAGGGAGTCTGCTTCTCCCTCTGGCCCTCCCCCCTCTCATGTGCTCTCTCTCATTCTCTCTCTCTCAAATAAATAAATAAAATCTTTAAAAAATAAATAAATAAATAATTTGAGTATAAAACATCACCTTAAAATTCAAAGACTACCCTATGAAAAAAATGTAAATATAACATTTTGAAATATGGACCTTCTGTATTAAAATCCACAATAAACAAAGGGAAAGAAAACAGAAAAAAGAATGCAGTAAACTGGCTGATGGGTGCGTCCAATCAATCTGGCTGGTGATTCTAATTTTTGAAAGAATGATGGGAACACAGCCATTCCCTGCCCATGCACACATCACTGAACTTAACCTTTCTCACTTTATGATTTTAAAAATTAATCATTTTGGATGGAATATCTCTAAAACACATTACTCATTTCCATTCTCTTGAAGAGGACATCTAATATAAGTTTACATTTTCTTGACTGGAGCCATGAAAAATCTAATTTGTTAGGTAATGGAATATGCAAGCAGTAAGAAAAATTTGACAATATGAAATTTATTTACCCCATTTCCATTAAATAAGCCTGTAGAGTGCAGTAATTAGGAGTGCTGGTTAGCTAATTTTTTTTAATTCTTTTCTTCAACTGTCAAATAGAAATAATAGCAATACAGTCCTCCTAGATTTGTGAGACTCAGAAGAGCTACAATGAATCGTGGATCACTGCATCAAAAACTAATGATGTATTGTATGGTGACTAACATAATAAAATTAAATTAAATTAAAAAAAAAGAAGAAGAGCTATTACATGGCAAGGACTTGGATCAGTGCTGTCTGGCACACAGTTAAGTGTTTCAATAGATGTTTATTTATTGTTACTCTGCAGTAGCTAGTTTAAATACAGTTAGATGTTTTTGTCTTTTCTATTTAAAGATAATGTCATCTGTGACTTGGGTCGAAAATAGGCACAAATGTAGATTAGTGAGGATGAATCATTATTAGTAAAATAAAACTCTTATAAAAATGTACATGACTTTGAACTTCTATTTCTAGTAAGAGCAGATTATATAATTTGAACACCCTCCGGCAGGTCAGCTCACAAGGCAATGAAAAATTATTACACCAAGATAAGGAGGGAAATGAATGTCAAGGAGAAGTGAGTGCTAAATCTGAGGGTGCTTGTCCACTACAGGTATCTTCTGACTTCAGAAAGGTTAAGGAACTGAGCAGGACCTTTGGTACTGTAACAGTCTTACAGAACCATGGACACAAAATCCAGAGTCTGAGGGTTGCCAAAGGGGGAAGCCTCAGTAAACCCTCCAGACTTTGAGATGAGACCTTGACAGCCAACACCAAAGGTATAAGGGTGATACCAGAAACAGAAGGTGACTCTGAACCAAGCTGGTCCCCACAGAGAATAAATCCTAGCATTAAATCTTCTGATCTCTGATTGCTAGAGCTCCTACCATTCTTCCCACCAGAAGAACATGTAAAATTTCCCTACGGGAGGGAAATTATTTCTATAATATTTTTATACACAATCTCTAGCACTCAAACAAAAAATAACAGTAATTAGGCACACAAGAGATGTAACATGACCAAAAATGAAGTGAAAGGACAGATAATGTAATAGACCACAAGACTCTAGAGAAGGGATTTATCAAGCAAAGAATTTAAAATTAATTACAGCTGACACAGTCAAGGAAACAAATAAAAACAGTATGAAAATTTTTGTCAGATGAATGGAAACTTAAAAAACTATCAACTGCTACCACATTAAGTATCAAGTGGATGGGTTTAATGGATGAATTTCATAACCATTTGAGGGGAGTATTAATGAGAAGATCTGGACAGAATATACAGACTCAAGCTCTAGTAATTAAACAGAAGCAAAGAGGAGAATCTATTATCATCTCATGTACTGGTAAACTCTCAATGAATACTTTAAACATACTCTTTAAAAAACAGAAACATCTTTCTAGTACCAAATAAATTCACTATACAGAACAGATTAGAAAATATATTTAGCCATAAATTTCACCAGTAATATTATAGTAATTTTGTATAGTATTGCTACAACAAAACAGTAATTTACTAAAATTACAACGATTTGCATTACCTAAAAGATTAAAAGCAATTTCAAATGTGTCTACTGGATAAACATGGGAGGTGAGAATAGCTGGGCTCAGTATCTTAACTAACAGTGAGTTCATATAATGCCTAAGTAGTTCTTTCTGAATCCTTAGGTTTAAATTCTAAAGATAGAACATTTTAGGTAAGTATACATACTTCAGGGTAAAAGTACATATTAGAATTTTATCCACAGTTATCAATTAGTTTTTTTTTTCTAAATACAATCTTCGGTTATATTCTCATGGGGTTAATTTAATACCACAATATTTGCAAAGAACAGATCCCTCCAAATATCAAAGTAACAGCATCAGATTTCCTCTATAAATAACAAGTATTTAAAAATTAATTGGAGAATAATTATTTCATAATCTCAAAAAATCCTGTAAGCTCATTAGAAGACTAAGTTGAAGCTTAAAGGAGCTACAATTTAAGGTATTACATGCAAATTGTAAGTATATGTAAATTGTGTGTTAGTATTCCTGCCTTTGGACTATGCTGTTAGAAAAGATTCACAGCGTTTCCCTGATTTGCAGTTGAGATTGCTAAGCACATTAGTATTACAACATGATTATACATTGTTTTTTAAACTCTCTTTCACCATCTCTGTATAATTGCCTCATTATATAAAATGTACTGTTCTCTAAACTGATGAAGCAAATTTGAATTATGTGCCTGTGTGATAAAATTCAATGAAAATATTTTTTAAAAACTGAAGTCCCGAAGTAAAACTTAGATATTTGGACACACTACTCAATCTTCTACAAAAGCCTTAAATCATGAAAATGCTACTTGTCTTTCCAATATATATTTAATCACATTCCCTAGTCAGTTCTCAGTTGAGCTTCTCTTTCCCTGTCAACATTTTCATTTTCAAGGAATAAAGCATAGGCAGTAATAAACATTTTGTTATTTTCATTAAAGAGTGGTTAAATTATTAGTAAAAGTTAGCCTTTCAGCATTAAAAACTGGTCAAAATACTTTGGTAAGATTAGGATCACAAGGTTAAAGAATAGCATGAAATCATACAATTTTTTAGTGAAATCACAATATGGCTAGCTCAAAAGAGAAAGAATATAAACTCGGTATTACTTTTCTTCAAGTGTCTACTGTTGAAGATGTAAGAAAATCAGATTTCCTCTAGGGAGGGAAAAAATGGAATAAGCATAATGCTGACATTTCTATAAATTCAGCCAGTAGACTCAAACATTGTTTGAGAAAGTATTAAAAATTCTAATCATTATTTTTAAAAGCACTCTTAATTAAAGTCCCTGTGGCTGATTTTTCAGATTTGCTATATAAATAGACCATGTTTGTGTTTGCTTTGTAGATACAGTCTATAATTAGCCTCTGAGTTTCATTATTTATAAAAACTGATTTGCTTGAGTATTATAAAGCTAATAAATGAAATTATTTTCTTTTGTTACTTTTAAAATTGTTTAAATTAACCCAATTTTAGATTTAGTGATTCAAGGACATTACCAATCACTTGCAAGCAATTATAATTGATAATTCAGGTACATATTTCCTGTCATGAGGGGTGCCTGGAAGGTTTATACAGTCATATAAACATTATCAATTTATTTTTCAAAATGTGAGAGGTTTGAGGGAGTTTTCTTTTGAATAATTATTGCAGCTCCAATAGCTTAAATTTTAAACACAGCCTAAAACTTACACAGTTTGAAGTAAATAGTCAGCTGGTCACATAACAACCCTACTGCACACTCAAGCATTATTAATAAAAGATTCTTTCAATAAGTCTAGAAATGTTCCAATGGCACCAAGTTGGAAGCCAATTCAAAGTCAAATTAATAGGCCAAAAACAATCCCAAACCATGCAAATAATATGAATTAGTAATGAAGCTAAAATTATTAAGGTGAATTCTCTTTCTGCATTCTTATTAAATCTTTATAGACATTTCCTCTTCTGATTTAATAAGACTATCTGACTCATAAGACAGAGTCACGTTATATCCCACAAATGAAAATATGGATGAGCCCACGCAAAAACACAATTCCCTGGTTTTGTTCTATGGTAATTTAAATTTGCTTTGACAGGGCTGAATCAATACAAATCATCTAACTCCTATAAAAGAAAATCCAACGTAGAAAAACAATCCCAAACGAGAAGACTGCCCAGCTAGTAGTCTTAAAAATTTAAGAACTGATAGGAATTCGATCTGGACCATGTGTATTTGCAGTCTGCAGCAGATCTGAGGTGGCATCCCTCCGGTTTGTTTTTCCTGGCCGTGGGAGAAGTGTCATGCACATACTTGATAACCTGATAATTATGTCCTGAAGGTACTTACATTATATTTTTAATGCTTTCCTATTTTCACTACTGATAGGAGTGGTTAGAAAACTCTCTTTCCACATTTTAAAACTGCCAAATGTAAACGTATTGTATACACAAAGTAGCGATAAAAGGAGTCATTCTGTCCTCTACCCCTGCCTTCACTTTCCCGACTGCAGCCTCCCTCTTCCCACCATCTTCTTCCTCTCCCTTGGAGTGAAGCAGCACCTTGAATTTGCATTAACCATTCCCTTTTTTCCTTTACACTTTTCCCATCAATGTGGATATTTCTGAATAACACATTGTTTCAATTTTCCCAGTTCTGAAACTTAATTAAATGGAATAATACTATAGCATTCTTTTACAACTTGCTTCTTCTGCTCACTATTAAGGTTTTGACATCCATCCATGTGGATGTCAGTAGCTAAAGCCATTCATTTTCCCAACTGTATGGCATACCATGGTATAAATCTATGACAGTTCATCTATTCTATTAGATGGTTATTTATTTCCAGTTTGAGGCGCTTATCAAAGTATGGCTGTGAATAATACTCTTGTGACTTTCGCCACACCTGCACCTACTTCCCTGGGCAAACATCTAGGGAAGGGACCGTGGGGTGGTAGGAAAGGCACAAATTAAACTTTACTGGTGAATGCCAAGGACACAGTACCATTTACACGGCCACCAGCTGTATGTGATTTCTTGCTGCTCCAGAGCCTCACTAACGACGGCATGGTCAGAGTATCAGAGTTGGACCAAACCAGTAGGTGGGAAACTTGGAGTACGGCACTGTCAGATACTTTTAACGGTTAAATGTGTTGCCAAAAAACTCTCCTAGGGGCGCCTGGGTGGCTCAGTTAGTTAAGTGTCTGCCTTCAGCTCAGGTCCTGATCCCAAGGTCCTGGGATCCAGTCCCACGTCAGGGTCCTTGCTCCATGGGGAGCCTGCTTCTCCCTCTCCCTCTGCCCCTCCCCCTACCTGTGGGCTCTCTCTCTCACTCTCTCTCTAACAAATAAATAAAATCTTTAAAAAAAATTCTCCTAGTCTGTGGTTATCTTTTTGTTCTTTTTAGGTGCTATTTGATAAACAGGGTTTTAACTTTAGTGTAGTAAAATTTACACATATTTTCCTTTATGATTTGGTAATTTTTGACTAGACTGGTTTACAAAAAAAAAAAAATTGTTCCTTCCACTAAGTTAAAAGCTCCAAATTATAGATTTATAGTTTAATAGTATGGTCCTTCACATTTAACCCAGATGGAATTACTTTATGTGCAGACTCATGATGTAGAGATCCAGTTTTAATACTTTTGTCCATGTCCATAACCAGCTGTCCCCAACCTTTCCTGTAACAGCCCATCCTTTTACCACTTATCAACGTCACGTTTGTCATTGAGCCACTCCCCCTTTTCTCTGAGGCACTACAGCATTATTAAGACATGTTTAGCTTTGAATTCCTATGATTTACCTTCATAGAATCCCTTAGGATTACTGTGTCTGAGAACTGATTGATATCTTTTAATTGTTCCAGAAAAAAAAAAAAATCCCTTTTATGCATTCCTTCTGTACCTACGTTTGGAAGCCCAACTGAACATACATTTTCCCACTCTGTACTCCATACCTCCCACATATTTTATATTTTACATTATCTTATTCATATTTCCACATTTTTAACTCTCTGGACCGAATGATGTGTAATTTCTTCAGTTCTACCTTTCGGTGTACTTATTTTTCCTTCAGCTGTGTCTAATCTGCTTTTAAACTCATCCACTGACCATTTTCTTTCTGAAGTATTATGTTGCTGGATTAGGAGTTCTCTGGTTCTTTTTCAAATCTACTGTTCCTGCCTCACATTATTAAGCTTCTTCTTTTTTTCTTTAATTATATCAAATATTGTCATTTTGATTCCATCTGAAAATTTTGATATCTGACAACACTTCACCATTTTTCTTATCTATTGTTCCCATTGATTCTCACCCATAATACTTTGAATTCTTGTGTGAATGTGTGGGTTTGGGGTTTTTTTGTGGGGGGAGGAAGGGGTTGTTTTTAGTATTAGGCATTCATTCCCCAGAGTACTTTACCTGTGGAAATTCTTTGAAGATGGGATTGAAGTTGACCTCCTCCAGAAAGAAGTATTGTTTCCTAGTTTCCTGTTACCACTGCTCATGACAGAGCAATTAATTTAAATTCACCACTTAGATTTTGTCAGTTTACACACGTAATGCAACTGGAACATTTTTTCCCATTAGTTCGGTGATGTGCTCAATAGGTTTAAAAATGTTAAATAGTGTTAAATATTTTTTTAAAAATTCTGACACAGCATTTTATTTTTTTTTTATTTATTTTTTTTTTAAAGATTTTATTTATTTATTCATGAGAGATATATAGAGAGAGAGGCAGAGGCAGAGGGAGAAGCAGGCTCCCCGCGGAGCAGGGAGCCCGATGCGGGACTCGATCCCAGGACCCTGGGATCATGACCTGAGCCGAAGGCAGACGCTTAACCGACTGAGCCACCCAGGCATCCCCACAGCATTTTAATAATTTTAGTCAGAAGGGACACTCAGAATATCTAATTTGCCATAACTCCAGAATTAGGAATGTACCACATTTTGAGGCTTTCTTTTCTCTATATTTTTAACTCAAATTTGATGAGCTGTTATAAAAGGGCTGCCTTACATTCATGGTTACTTCTCCAAATACACGATTTCTGGTTTATAAGAGTTCACAGTAATAATACTCCTGGGATCCACTGGGTCCTGGCAAGACTATAGGTAGGTGACCTCATCCATTCTTAGAGGTAGATCTTAGATTGCAGAGAGCCATCAGTACCAAAAAGAGTACAGTGTACCAGGAGCTAATTTTCTACCATTTTTAAATTTCCTCAGTTACTGGGCTCCAACCTTCAAGCTCTGCCACATTAAAAAAAAAATAAAATGCAGAAGTAACCCTGAGTGCTGAGGCTTCATCAAGAACATCTGTACATTACCTGAAGGAAGCTGTTCAGATCCACCATTTTCTTGTCTCTTCATTTCATGCTTTTTTGGATTATCTCTGCAACTCCGATTCTCACTACCATCCTTGGTTGGTAGTGTTGAGTTGGTCACTGACAAGTTTTTCCTTTGTCTAACACTTTAGCTTTCTTTTCTCCAAGGCGATGAGCCTTTCACATACATTTTCCCATTTTGGACATTATTCCATTTGTTCTTTTCTTGGATCTATGAGTTATCTCTAGTTAACCCTCATCCTTCTTGAGTAACCTACTTGTTTAAATGTGTAAGTTACATAAGTAGAACTCAGAACAGAATTTCTTGCCCCCCCCCGCCCCACCCCCAGTTAAAGGTATGCTACTACTCAAACCAAACTGCAGAGAAGGTTACCTGAATTGGTCTTCCATCAGGTGTCAGCACCTCTTCTGAAAGTTCCATCATCTTGAGTGCCATCAGAGCAATGGGCTTAGCATGGCAGAGGCTTTTCCTATGGAGTCCTGCAGCAACACAGTACGCATCGCCTATTGTTTCCACCTGCAGCCATCAGACAAATCAAATGCAAACATATGATAATGAGCCAGAAGAGAAATGATTAGTTATGTGCAATCACAAATGTTGCTGAAAACATGTCAGCAAAACATCAATAAATTAAGCAATTAGACAACTGAGTGTAATCAGAGCAGAATTTGCAGACAGCTAGCCAAATACTGACATCTCACTCTAGGGCTGTTCATCCACGTTATCACCATAGATGATCACTGAAATTGGGAACAACTGGAATAGAGAACAATTATCCTCCACAAAAAAAGAATTGCCAGTATTTTGCCTGAACAATTTCCAAATAATGACCTTTTACAAAGCCACCCTCTTGTTTCCTTCAAACTTCCAATATTGGTAATATTTAAGCGATGAGAAACTGATGTGCAGAAACCCATCCATAATCTTACAAATAGAGAGTTAACAGACACTGTCAGAGTCTTTTCAGACCCTATTCTAATTTTATTGTCAGCATCCATTCCATTCTAAATAGCCACTGCTTTTGTTATAATATTTTAAGTATTTACCCCAGACTAAACTCCTCAAATTTCCAAAGCATATAGCATGGTATAAAAACTGGGCACAACTTATTTTCAGAGGAAAGTTCTCTAATTATCCAAAGTATATGGTGGTATACTTTGGATAATCTGCAAATGATATAACTAATAAGTGGTTAATATCCAAACAGTATAAAGAACTCATACAACTGAACACTAAAGAACACAAATAATCCAATTAAAAATGGGCAGAGGACCAGAAAAACCCTTTTCCAAAGAAAACATACAGATGGTCAACAGACCCATGAAAAGATGCTCAGCATCACAAATATGCAGGGAAATCCAAATCAAAACCACAATGAGATATCACCTTACACTTGTCAGAATGGCCAAAATCAAAAAGACAAGAAGTAACAAGTGTGGGTGGGGATGTGGAGAAAGAGAAACCCTCATACACGGTTGGGGGAAATGTAAATTGGTACAGCCACTGTGGAAAACAGTATGGAGGTTCCTCAAAAAAATTAAAAATAGAACTACCATATGATCCAATAATTCCGCTTTGGGGTATTTACTGAAGGAAAAGGAAAACACTAACTTGAGAAGACATATGCACCTGAAGGTTTATTGCAGCATTATTTATAGTTAGTCAAGACAGAGAAGCAACCTAAGTGTCCATCAATAGATGAACAGATAAGGAATATGTGGGATATATACACCCCAGAATATTACACAGCCATAAAAAAGATGAGATTGTGCCATTTGAGACAACATGGATGGACCTAGAGGGTATTTATGCTAAGTGAAATAAGTCAGAGAAAGAAATACCTTATGATTCCAGTCATAAGTGAAATCTTTAAAAAAATGAATAAACAAACAAAAAGCAGCAGAACTATAAATACAGAGGACTGCTGGTTGCCAGAGGGGAGGAGGGGGGGAGGTGGGTAAAATGGGTGGAGGGGAGTGGGAGATACAAGCCTCCAGTCATGGAATGAGTAAGTCAAGGGAATTAAAACAGCATAAGGAATACAGTCAATATTACTGTAATAGCAATGTAATGGGACAGATGGTAGCTGCATTGTGGTGAGCACAACATAATGTATAAACTTGTCAAATCACTAAGTTGAACACCTGAAACTAATGTAACATTGTGTGTCAACTATACTGAAATTAAAAAGTATATGGTGATAAAATCCTCGATGATTCTAATATTTTAATTAGAGCAAAGTGATGAAATATTTTATTAAATGTCCAAATCCAATACCACCTTTTCTATGAAACCCTCCATGGTCCTTCCATTGGTTTTTAGCAGAAGTAACCATTTCTGCTGTTCTGTTTCAACAGCACTTTTCATAGCTCTTTGCTACAGGCTTTCATCATAGGTTATGATCAAGATGTATCCCCAACTGTGATGTCAGCTCTTTAAGAATGGGACTATTTTTTTCATCTCTATATTCATAATGCTTATCATGGTTTCTAAAATATAGCTATTTAATAAACACCTACCAAATGAATAAATAAATCAACCATGTTTATTATGATTTTAATAAGTCATTCTAATTGTGTGTTCATTTTCACCATTCATTTCATGAGCACCATGTACATGTGTGCAGAAAAAAATTGTCTCTGAATGACTAGAGATGCTTCTATCATAAATATACCAAAGCTTACAAAATATGCTATTAAAGATTTAATAACCATAATTAGATTTCATGCTGAATGCATTCTAACAATATAGTATTAAAAAGATGTACTGAATTAAATTCTGTGGGTGCTAATTTAGGGGATATGGTGAGAACCGTTAAGCTAGGAATGCCAAAAGACCATTTGGTCACCAAAATCTTATAAGGAAATATGCATCGAAAATTGTTCCGATAGCCTCAGACCCATCATTAATTTCAACATTTTCACTTCAAGACCTGTTTTCTTGTGCCAGAAAAATGGAAATAAAATCATAGGGTAAGAAAAGAAAAACAGTGCAATGTGAGTCAGCAAAGTTTTTACTCCAAAGGCTGAAATATACTTCCCCCAAGGTATTCCCACTGAGGAAGATATCCAGTAAATAATAAATGTCTAAAATGTGTCAATCTGGGGCACCTGGGTGGCTCAGTTGGTTAAGCGTCTGCCTTCGGCTCAGGTCATGATCCCAGGGTCCTGGGATCGAGCCCCGCATCGGGCTCCCTGCTCAGCGGGAAGCCTGCTTCTCCCTCTCCCTCTGCCGCTAGCCCTGCTTGTGCTCTCTCTGTGTCAAATAAATAAATAAAATCTTTAAAAAAATGTGTCAATTTACTGTTTTCCCCCTAGAAACACAGTGATCTCTTCTAATCCTCATATTTATCTCATCCTTTTGTATTTCTATACACTTTGATTTTTTATGTTTTTATATAAATGCCAGGTAACACACAGTGTAATATTGTTTCAGGTGCACAATAGAGTGATTCAACACTTCCATACATCACCCGGTGCTCATCATGTAGGTGCATGCCTTCATCCCCATCACCTATTTCACCCATGTCCCCACCCACCTCCCCTCTGGTGACCATCAACGTGTTCTCTGTAGCTAAGAGTCTGTTTCTTGGTTTGTCTCTTTTTCCCCTTAGCTCACTTGTTTTGTTTCTTAAACTCCACATATGAGTGAAATCATATGGTACTTGTCTTTGACTGACTTCTTTTGTGAAGCATTATATTCTTTAGCTCCATCCATGCCATTGCAAATGGCAATATTTCATTCTTTTCCATAGCTGAGTAATATTCCATTGTGTACATATACTACATGCTGTGAGCTATGTGCTTTGAAACTAACTTCTGATTTTCAGATATCAGAACACATAGGCAATTATTTGTATAAACAAACTGCTTTACAGCCCCTGTGAACATGCATGCTCCTGGAGCATGACCACTTCTTGAAATCCCTATCCTCCTCTCCCTCAGCAAATATCATCCTCATTATCATTTTAGCAAAAGTTTATTGAGTTCCATGAAATGTGTATTTCTAGAATTTTTACCATAAGAATACAGGTGAGTTATATGTTGCACTTTCTCTTTTAGCAGTATATAATGTAGAAGTATGGAGAAGATGGATCAATAGGTTACCAATGGATATGACACATAAATCTAATAAAGTGCAAGATAAATGTGTACACAAAAGAATAAATTCACATTAAAATCTATATGTGATCATGCAAGCTTTTACACTACTTAGTTCTCAAATATTTGAAGTCAGTTTAACTCTCAGAAACAACAGGATCAAGAACTAGGCAAGAAAACAGACATCAAAAAATAATGGCCCCTATCAAGATGTACAATTCTCATAATAAATGCCCAACCTATAGAAAAAATCTAAAAGATGGTTCCATCATGCTAGGCTAGATTATGTTGCAATCACAACCTAACTTCCAAATCTGCATGCATAACAAAGGCTTATTTTTGATTCGTGCTATGAATTCATGTGGATTAAGGGATTGGAGGACAGGGGAGAAATATGGTGCCATGTCTCTTCACTCTAGGAACAAGGCTAACAGAAGGTCCCCAACTGGGGCTGGTTGCCATGGCAGGGAAAGACAGGTTCTGACAAACGGTGCACCAGTTCGTGCAGCTTTCTCCCAGGAGTGACATAAAGAGCTTCTCGGGATTCATTCACCAAAGCAAGTCACATGGCCAAGCTTTATGTAAAGGAGATGGGAAAATTCAACCACCCTTGTGCCCAGACACGAGCCAGAAATATTTGATGAGTAGCACTAGTAAGCACATGAACGAATAGGTAATAGCTTAAAATTTTTCAAACATCCAGATGTCGGTAAAGTGCAGGTAATGTATCTCTATGATATTTTCTCTTTCCTTACAGATATATTCAGCATCTTAACCTGAAAATCTTGACAAAAAAGCTACCACATTAGTAATACATCCTTCCACAAAAGTTCTATTTTTCTCTCCTCTCCCTTCATTTAATTCAGATCTGTGCAAGTTTAGCAGAATTAAGTATATGAGCAAATTTTAGCGGATTCCCTTCAAAAATATTAGCTGATTTTGCTTCACAGGGAGCAGAAAAAGTAAAAACATTAGATATCCATTACATTTGCTCCTGAGGTGGTTTCCTTGAGTTAAACCAGTTAAACAGGTGGACATTGTAAACATACTAAAAAGACAAAAACAAAAACCTGTCTGGAAAGTTGACTATGTTCTGAATTCCTTTACAACTGACTCAGTGTTTTTAAATAAGATCTTAAATACAACAGACACCATCTAAAATAATGCATCTCAGTTATTTTTGATGTCTCCAACCTGTTCTTGAATGACATTAGAGAAGAATAAAGATTGGCTAACCTAGTCATGGAGATGGAAAAGATAGTCCTTGCATCCTTTTCTGAACACAGAAGAGGAGGTTTATGCACTAAAAATATTATGTACAACTGTTGCCCCATATATTATTATAGATGCTTTTATCATACTAAAAAATGTACCCATCTTGGACTATCATCTTTTCAACCCTTTATAGTAAAAGTCTGCACATTATTCCAGAAATAAAGGTGATGCAGATAAACTTCTTAGAGCTGTGCACTTATCCTTTTTATTTATTCTATTTTGATTTTAAAGTAATCATTTAAAAGAATTCCTGTAACATTCTTTACCCTCCCCTCCAGGCTACTGCTCATGAAATATCTACGAGGTTTCTTGGAAATTTGGGCACAGTGAGGAGGCAGCAGTGTGTGTGTGTGTTGTGGTATTGGGCTACGATGAGCCTAAAAGAACAATGCATATAATGGGACAATGAATAATCCCAGTCCCACAAGCCTCACACCCACCTCAGTCCTTCAATCCCACAGTCCTGGGTCTGTCTTCTTTTGAACTTTCTAAGACATGTAAAAGAAAGCTTGGGGAGAGGGTCAGAGATATCTGGCAGCCTATTTTACTGACAACCTCCCTCTCTCCCTCTAGATAGCATCAAGAAGAGAAGCAAATGAGCAAGTCTGCCATCTAGTTGTTCGCTTTCTGTTTTTGGTCCCTAAAGTCATTAAAAACAGAAAGAGAAGGAGAGAAAGGATGAGACAGAGACAGAGAAGAGTAGAGAGGTATTGGAGAGAGGTGTAGGCAGACAGATGAAGTCTACAAATGAAACACGTCTTTTCTCTCCAGGTCTCTCCACTACTTGGTCACCCAGTTGTGATCACATGGGTGAAAGGGGGCTAAGAAACATGCCACATTCTTCATGGGCTCATTGGCTGTGGCTAAGAACATGTGATTCCTAGAAAGGATACCATATTCACCCTTGCTGAAAGCATGGAGTCACACAATCACCTGTCTGTCATCAGGTATGGTTCCTGAATGACAGTGAAAGGGGGCTAGACAGAAGAGTTTCCCAGTGGTTGGTAGGGAGCCTGAGTCCACAGGAGGTTCTGAAGGTCCCTATCACATAGAAACCAGACAATGGGGTTGCTGGTGGTCTGGACACAGATTATCCAAAAGGCTGGAGAGAAAAGGGAGAGCATGGAACAGGCCTCTATGAAGACTTACTAGTACCAAAAACTCAGGGAAAACTTGGGACTTGGGTAGATTGAGGTCCCTTACATATTGCCCTTCACCTCACACAGGCTCAGCAGCTTTCCATTATTTATGTCCCTGTTTTCCCAGATACTCAGCAGGGTGGGTGAAATGAGCGCCTGTCCAAAGATGAAAATTCAGGTGGTGGTCACCAACCAGAGGTTTTAGGGCCATGGAATGATCCCCTGGAATATGAGCAACTTGCCACAGACATTAGACATGAACCCAGCTTTTCACCATTCTGGAGGTTGGAGTTCTTGAAGATACAATGATCCTCTTTAAATATGATTCTTAAGAACCTAAGTTAGAAGCAGGTGGGTGGCTCAGTCGTTAAGTGTCTGCCTTCGGCTCAGGTCGTGATCTCAGGGTTCTGGGATCGAGCCCCACGTCGGGCTCCCTGCTCAGGGAGGGAGTCTGCTTCTCCCTCTCCCTCCCCCCACCAGCTCCAGCACATGCTCTGTCTCTCTCAAAAATAAATCAAGAAGGAGGAGGAGGAGGAAGGGAGGAGGAAGAGGAGGAGGAAGAGGAGGAGGGAGGGAGGAGGAGGAGGAGAAGGAAGAAGCGGAAGAAGAGGGAGAAGGAGAAGAAGGTGGGAGGGCCCTGACTCAGACAAGGCTTCAAGCAAGTAGATGAAGGTGCTGTTGTCTTCAGCGTCATTTCCTTGGCTTAGACACAACGATGGCCATGTCATAAGAGCTACATTCCTGTGGATGAGAGCGCTGAAGGGGGGGTGGGGGTGGGTAACAGAGAAGCCAGCAAATGCACACCACTGCTGGCCACAGAGAGGTCTGACTACTCGTGGCAGGTCATCTGGAGCAAGAACAATCTCCAAAGGTAGAAGTGACTCACACTAGCACCCAAATAACTTGAGTACCTCCGTGGGCCACCCTGCCGAAAGTAGTCCGATTTTCCTTCACACAGTAGGTGGTTTTGTAGGAACTGGGCCACAGCTCCCCTTTAGCAATAACAGCAACTCTGTCAGAGTCAAGGAAGCTGTAGTCTGAGGTGAAGAAGGTGACGGAGCTACAGGGGATGTCCTGTTCCTGCAAATGAAAGACTGGAGCATGGGGTCCTGATCCTAGGTTTAGAATGGAAAGGAATGACACTTGTCCAGAAGATCTGACCTCATCATGTTCTTTAATGATCGCCTTGCTTCTGCAGTGAGTTTGTTCCGAAGACCTTGAACTTGTAGCCTGTCCTGAGATGTCTGAACTCATTCATCAGTTACTGGTATAAAACCTTAGCAAATCTGCCCTGTGGCCCTTGAGCATGGCTGTTAGGTGGGGGCTGGTTCAAAAGGTGGGGGTCTCACACCATGGGTATATTTTGGTTGACGAATCTCGTGGCCTCACCCAAGTGCCACTGCATTTACCCCAACCTGGGCTCCAGCTGGAGGAAGGCCCTGTCAGCCTGGGCACCCACTGTCCCCACTCCACACTCAAGAAAGTTCTTGAAGAGACCACATTCAGGGGCCGGACCTTGCTGCTCCCTTCACTTCTTATTACTTCATTTTCCTTCACCATCTCTCTTCCCTTCACAGGAACATCCCTCCCTTGTCTTCTCCTCTACATCCTCCTTCAATTTTTCCTTCTCCAGCATTCCTGTGTCTCCTCCAGCTTTTCATCCACTACTTGCTTCTGCTGCCATGGAGAAGGTGGCACACCTCAGTTGTCCCCTGAGTCCTCAGTCGTCACCTGAGACCTCTAGGACACCATGAACCAGATCTCTGCAGGCACTCCACCTAACATTAACAGGGTGTGGTGGGGGGACACCCTCCTGAAGGTAGGTCACTCACCAGGACCAGAGGTGCGGGACAAAACTGAGGTTTCACAGGCGATGGCTGGCAGGATGGGGTAGCCTGGATATTGCTACACCCCGGCCACCCCAGCTCTAAAGGAGGGGGCACCACTGGTCCCAGTTCCTGGGATTAGACAGAACAGGAACTTCAACTCAGCAAAAAGAGGTTCTATCTCCCACAGAGGGGGTCAAGAAGCACCCTACACCTCCTTAACATATTCATTTAATTAGACATTATATTGGGAATCCACCTGCACATATTAATACCCTTCCTATACAATATGGTTATCAGAAAGCAAAATTATTAAGCTGTCCTTTTTAGTTTTTGTAAATAATCTTGTAGTCATCCAATATGAGCACCTTCATTATAGGGTCCTATTTCATGATGATAAAGGTTGATATTCTGGAAATTATTCTGATGTATTAATGAGTTAATGTTGCAAAGTCTAGCACTCTGTACTGGTCCTTATGCCGTCTTTGTGATGAGTCATTAAAGTGACCTCATAATACTTCTAACTTTCTATCTCTATCGATGTTACCCCTTGTCACATGGGAACTGAAAGTCTTCATTTGGCATAGTCATTAACCAGACTGGCACTTCAGAGTGAGGCGTCTCCGTACACAGACACTGACTCTTTGCACACTCTCAGGAAAATAAAAGGTCATCCGCTCCTAAAGTCCACTGTCATTGCTACCAATGGATTGCTGCTTTCCCCAGGATAGCTTTTAAGTCACAGCCTGATTATCCTCAGAGATCCTGACTCAGAGGATGGGTTGAAACCAGGTTTATTTACTCTTTTGAAACCTTGAAAACCTCGTGGATATGCTCATTATTTTGAAAGATGTCTCACAAAGAGAAGACGAAAACTATTTCTACCTCACTGGGTACACAGCTTTTAGGGCACGTTCCCAGCACAGCAAACTATATAAACAAAGTCTCTCTCAAGAAGGAGGCCTTACTTTCAAGTTTTTTTCCCCTCCTTCTGGGACTGTAACTGGAATACACATATCCAATGGATAAATTTCTCTCTCTAGCATGATATCATGTTGGTGTATGTGGGTGTGTTTGTGTGTTTATATTCTACCCCTACTAGATACTTATTTAACTTTTTCTATGTCTGAACCCTAGCACAGTAGCAAGATGGTCTTTAAGAGTTTTATTGAGTGCTTTAAACTGTATCTAATTTCTACATTTATAGGTTGGAATTGTCAAGTTTTCAAATGCAAAACTCAGGACCACCTATATAAAAATCACCCAGAGGGTAACTTGCCCAAAATGAGATCCCCAAGGCCTCACACCCAGATCTACTAAATCAAAATAAAGGTATAAGGCCCAGCTATCTGTACTTTCACATGTTTTCAGGTATATTTTATGATTTCCAAGGTTTGAAGACTTCTGGTATATTACGTGAGCTAAAAACACTACAATTTTCACCCAGATATTCACCTTTTTTTTTTCAAGACCCAAAGAGCTCTTGAAAGGAAGAAAGAAAAGAAAAGCACTGCTACTCTTTTTTTTTTTAAAGATTTTATTTATTTATTTGAGACAGAGAGAATGAGAGAGAGAGCGAGCACATGAGAGGGGGGAGGGTCAGAGGGAGAAGCAGACTCCCTGCCGAGCAGGGAGCCCGATGCGGGACTCAATCCTGGGCCTCCAGGATCATGACCTGAGCCGAAGGCAGTCGCTTAACCAACTGAGCCACCCATGCGCCCCATCACTGCTACTCTTGAACCCGAGCCATCCTATATACTCCTGCTCTGTCTTCTACCCTATCCGTAGGGCAGTAAACTTCTCTAGACATTTCCTTATCTGCCAGAACTTTAAACTACAACTCCTAGCCCAGACATAACCTCCATCCTGCCAACACACCCAAAATGCTGAGTCATTTGGCATAGTAGGCATTCAATGACCCAAAGAAAGTTTGTTGAGTTCAATTAAATACATCCACATCAATTGTGTATAATGGTTTAGCAGTTCGAATGGAAACAACTTCAAGGAATTACTAATAAAAGCCATTTCAAAAAATCCCTCATTCTTTACAAAAAAAAATCTGTCTAATTATATTCATTTTGGTTGATTTTCTGACCCAAATACTACTTCTTTTAAGGATGTCTCTACAGTGCTCAGCCGACACAGCATTGGAAAGGAGGTCATGGATATAAATAGAACAGTGATTTGGCCTGTGAACTACTCCCAAATGAGGGAAAATAGATTCCAAATGACTGCCTATCAAAGAAAGCTTTTTTCCTGATAAAACACTCAGTAGATCCATCAGTGCGAACTCCACTTTCTTCCCAGGGATCTCAACCATGTGAAATACGCTGTTGTCAGGCCCCAGGTTATTTACAATAAAAGTTATCGAATACTGGGTCATGTGAACAAAGAAAAATACATTGAAATACTCAGTCAAAATTTCTTTCTAATTTCTTGTAGGATCATCAATGACAGGGCTCCAACTTTCCACTTTCATCCCGCACCACCACTTTAATTTACTCTATGCTCCAATCAAAATGAATAACTCAAAGTTCTTGGCAAACTTTCTGTATCTCCCATCACCATGTTTATACTGGGTTACTGTTCTACTTGGAATCATCCATTCACTCTTTAGAAAATAATTACTGAGTCTATTATTTTCAAGAAAAGTTTTCTAGAGATTCCTGATTTGACAGAACTTTAAACATTGTCCCTAGAGAACAGTGAATGTCTGCTATACTTTCATAAACACGTAAGAGTTAAATGTTGTTGAATTGATGTCACAAAAATAGTTTCAAGACTTACAATAAAGCTATAGTAACCAAGGCACAATAATACCGAAGGAATAGACAAATACATCAGTGGAACAGAACAGTGAATACAGATGTAGATTCCCATTAATATAGGCAACTGATCTTTGGCAAAGGAGCAGGGGAAACACAATGGAGCAAAGATAGTCTTTCAACAAATGATGCTGAAACAAACGGACATCCACATGCAAAAAAATGAATCTAGACACAGACCTGACACACTCCACAAAAAAATTAACTCAAAATTAACAGACCTAAATGTAAACTGGAAAACTATAAAACTCCTAGAAGATAAGAGAAAACCTAGATGACCTTGGGGGTGGTGATTGATGCCTTTCTAGATACAATACTAAAGACATGCTCTATGAAAGAAATAACTGATAAATTGAAAGTGCACTTAATTAAAATTAAAGCCTTCTGCTCCGTAAAAGATAATATCAAGAGAAATGAGAGGACAAGCCAGAGACTGGGAGAAAATATTTGCAAAAGACATATGTGATAAAGGACTTGTAAAACTCTTAAAACTCAACAACAACAAATGACCCAATTAAAAAATGGGCCAAACACCTTCATAGACACCTCACCAAAGAAGATATATAGATGGCAAATAAGCATATGAAAAGAGACATCACATCATAGGTCATCAAAGAAATGCAAATTAAAACAATAATGTAGTAGTTACTACAAGCCTATTAGAATAGCCAAAATCCAGAACACTGACAACACCAAATCCTGACGAGGATGTGAAGCAATAGGAAATCTTTCATTGCTGTTGGGAATGCAAAATGATAAAGCCTCTTTGAAAGACATTTTGATGGCTTCTTACACAACTAAATATACTCTATGACTGATGACATATGAATGATCCAGCAATTGCACTCCTTGGTGTTTACCAAAGGAAATGAAAACTTAAGCCCATACAAAAACCTACCCACAGATGTTTACAGAAGCTTTATTCATAACTGTCAAAACTTGGAAGCAACCAAGATGTCCTTCAGTAGGTAAATAAAAAAAATAAAGAGTGGAACATCCAGAAATGGAATATTATTCAGCACTAAAAAGAAATTATCAAACCACAAGACACAGACACTTAAGTGCATATTACTAAGTAGAAGAAGCCAATCTGGAAAGACTACGTACTGTATGATTCCAACTATATGACCTTCTGGAAAAGGTAACACTATGGACACAGTAAAAAGATCAGTGGTTGACGGTGACTGACAGATAAGGACAGGGATGACTAGGCGGAGCACAGAGGATTTTTTTTTATTCTTATGTTAATCCCCATACATTACATCATTAGTTCTAGATGAAGTGTGGAGCACAGAGGATTTTTAAGGCAGTGAAAATCCTGCCTTAAAATAAGGCAGTGAAAATGATGAAGATATGTCATCTTACATTTGCCCAAACCCATAGAATGTGCAATACAAGAGTGAACTGTAAGGCAAACTATGGATTTGTGGTGATTACGATGTGTCAATGTAAGTTCATCATCGGTAAGAATGTACCATTCTGGTGACTGATGTTGATAATGGATAAGGCTACGGGGGCAGGGAGTATATGGGAAATTTCTGTACCTTCCTCTCAATTTTATTGTAAACCTAAAACTGCTCTAGAAAAATTAAGGCTTCTTTTAAAAAGTGAACAGTGCAGCCCAATGAGCAAATCAAATGGAAATATGTCATTACAAATTTGTTTCTTAAAGGAATATGATCTCCATAAATCCCAATAGCCTCAGGTATCGAAGGAATTATTATCTTTTTTCCTCCTAGATTTTGCTTAGAAAACAAGCTTTCCCCATCCCCTCTTCCATGAGTCAAACGTGTCACATACTTCCAAGTCCATTTTCATGCTGTATCTTTTCTGATCCTTCAAATCCTTCAGTAGAATGTTATCTTTGCTTTTTGTAGAAACTCAATAAAGCTTGGCTGCAGCATATCATACACTGCAGTCATCTGTGTTTGTACTTTGTTATCACCCTGTCTAGATTACTAGGTCATTTACCTTTTAAGGCAAGGATAATATCCTGGTTATCTTTTTAAGTCCTGCAGGGGCTAATAGAGTGCTAGCACAGTAGATGCTTAGAGAATTATGACTGCATCAAACTGTATTATAAACATCTCTATCAAGAGCTAGCTCGGTCAATATAGATAATGTATAAATTACTTTTCAAAATCAAAGTCATTGTTAACAATCAACTCAGGTTAAGCCTACATAATACCAAATCAAGAACATATTCAGGTGATCAGGCGATTTGCATGAATAACGGAAGTATTTCTATTAAGTAGACAAGATTAACCACTTCCTTCAGGTTTCCAACATTGACTCAAGCCTCTCATACACACCTGCCACCCCAGGGAATGCTACCACCATTTCTCAGTTGAATGATGGTAATAATATCCTTATGTTCTGCTTTTGCTCACTAACTCCCCACCTGAGATCTATACCCCACATAATTTTTAAAGTGATTTTTATGAAGCAAATCTACTTGTGTCACTCCTCTACCCTCTATAAAAATCCTTCAATAACTTCACTTTGTTCCAATGATTAAGACCAAAATCCTTATAATGGCTAAAACACCTATAGGTTCTAGTTCCTACCTACCTCTCCATTTTTATCTTGTGCTACTCTTGCATTATTTAAGTTTGACCATGGTGATCTTCATTTAGTTGTTCCAATTTCATCATGTTCTTTTCTGACTCAGAGCCTTTACATATCCTGACCCCACTGCATAGAATCCTCTACTCCCAACATCTTTCCTACCCAATTAGCTCCTTCTCATCCTTCAGATCTCTATTTAAAGGTCATCTCCTCAGGGATGCCTTCCTGAACTCCTAGACTAAAGCAGGTATCTCTAACACAGGCTCTCATAACACCACATAATTTTTCTCAGTCATTCTTATGGTAGTTTATAATTACATGTTTTTTGAGTAGTGATTAATCACTGTCTTCCTCATTAGACTGTGACCTTCATCCCTGGTAAAAATGCACCATTCTGGTGACTGATGTTGATAATGGATAAGGCTACGGGGGCAGGGAGTGCCTGACAAACCATGTGCCTGACACATGGTATGTGCTCAAGAAACATTTCTTTAAGGTATAAATGGGTGAAAGTAGTTGGTCAAGTTGTGGACCACCTTAAGATCTTGAAATCTTGAGACCTCCCCAAGCACCCTTCCAGAATGGAAGAAGCCTGAGCAATGCTCAGTCCACCATCTATTAGCTCTGTGACCTCAAACAAGTTCTTTAATCTTTTTGTCTCATTTTCATCTTCTGTGAAAGGCAGATAATATCTATTTTACAAGACTGCTGAAAAGATTAAATAATTTTGTACCTCTCTAGTGATAACCATAATTTTAATTAATCATTAACTGTCTATGTAATTATTTGTTTAATGTTTAACCCCAGTGCTCAGTTATAAGCACCTAAGAATTTGGACCATGCTTGCCTAGGTACCACTATGCTCCAAGGCTTATTAGCTTAGTCTGTAGAATACAGTAGGTGATCAATAATTATTTGTTGAAGATAAAATAAATCAATAAGCATATATAAAGAATTTAGCATGGTACCTGGCACACAGGAGGCATTCAACAAATATCAATGTAGATTGAATGTTTGTGTTCCCCCCAAATTCCTATGTTGAAACCTAATCCCCAGTGTAAGGATGTTGGGATATAGGACTTTGGGGAAGTGATCAGAGACCTTTGGGAGGTCTCTACCCTCATGCATGAGATTAGAGCCCTTATAAGAGAGACCTCAGAAGGTGAGCATCCTTGTCCCTTCCACTACGTGAGGACACAGCAAGAAGACAGCCATCCATAAACCAGGAAGTGGGCCCTCACTAGACACTGAATTTGCTGACAACTTGATCTTGGAATTCCCAGCCTCCAGAACTGGGAGGAATAAAATTCTGTTATTTGCAAGCTACCCGGTCTATGGTATTTTTGTTACAGCAATCCAAATGGACTCAGACACTCTTCTTCCCTCCCTCCATAGCAAATTCCCCACGATACTCTCTAGCCCTGATCTTCTTTCATTTGAGTGGAAATGGAGTCAGCTGCTTGCACTGTTCATTAATTCACAAGGTATTTACTACAGATAGTCATTATTTTGAATTATGTATAGAAAAAAATCCCAACAACAATAATCTGCTGAGCACAATTTATGTGTCCACTGTGACAAAAATGTTAGATCAGTACTACTGTTCCCACTTTGTAGAAGCAGAAGGTATGTAATGTGACTTAATTAAGTAACAAGACAGAATTAAAATGAGCTTTTCAGGGGCGCCTGGGTGGCTCAGTCGTTAAGCATCTGCCTTCGGCTCAGGTCATGATCGAGTGTCCTGGGATGGAGCCCCGCATCGGGCTCCCTGCTCAGCGGGAAGCCTGCTTCTCCCTCTTCCACTCCCTCTGCTTGTGTTCCCTCTCTCGCTGTCTCTCTGTCAAATAAGTAAATAAAAATCTTAAAAAAAAAAAAAAGAGCTTTTCAGGCTTGATATCCAATACCCTTCCCCCTACACTTAAATGTCACTGCACAGTCAACAGTCTCATCTGGCCTCCCTGGGAGAGTCAAAGAAACTTCTTTCATCAGAGGGCTGAAATATGCCCTACCTTGAGGCAGTGGCATGAGTAATGAAATTAGGTTAAGTGGAAAAAGGGAGAAGTACAAAATTTTCTTTCCATGACACAAGAAATCTATACAGTATCAAACTTTGAGTATCCAAGGAAAATAGGAAATTAAAAAATATTGCTTTGGACTATTTTAAGAACAGCATTATCTTAACAGGCAGCTTTCATACATTCCAACATTTGGATACACAGCTGAATCAGCAGTCCAATAAGAATTTTGCTTCAGCTGATTTCTTACAGTTTTCTAGATTATTAAAAGTCCTGTTAACAATTTCAAAGCTTGAAAAATGTATCAAAATAGGCAAATGTTTATAATCAAATACTTGAACTTAAGATAACAAATTTAAATTCTCATTTTTCCACCTTAAAAAACCTTTACAAAAACAAACCCAAATCATTTCAAATTTGTCATATATGAATAACCTATTAATAGACAATCAGCAGGGTTGATTTTGACTTTGGGAACATTTTCCTAGCCAACTACATATAGCTCTAACACGGAATATTTAGAATCTTAGAATCTCATGGAATGAAGTGACCTTTTGAGATTTCCTTCTACCTATTCCATCAAAAGATTGTAGTTTGTGTTTGAATCACTCCAGTGACCAGAGTATACAGCTCTAGCCAATCTATTTCATTTTTGGGAACACTGACTTTCATAAGGATATTCTACTGTGCTTAAAGTATTTTTTTTTTTAACTTCTGCATAAAGATTCTCTTTAACCTCCCGGAACCAAAGAGACCGAGTCTTTATGAAATCCAACACATAATAAAAAATGGTACAGATTTGCTGAATGCCTTTAAAAAGGAGACCTAGTTATATTCTTAACTCTAGGCTAAAATTCAAATGGCAACTTAAAATTTCAAACTCATCCTTCAACTATTATTTCAAGAGCCTTGTGTTCATGATAAAGGGTTCTGGCTATTCTTTTTGCTCTCTCAACAATCCTGTGACATACCCAATGTTCTCATTGTAAGGTATGAAATTTGTCTTGTGATTTTCAGTTACTGGATGCAGGATACCAATTTATGAAATACACATATATAAAAGCTGGAACAATCATTGATCCTACTTCTGCATCTAATTAGGAATGGCAGCTATTTGATACATGACTGACTTCAATCACTGTTTTCTACAATATAAACTTTTAGCTGAATCAGAACTAAATTCAAATGACATCTCTGCTACTTACTAAAACTCATCTTCAAAAGGGACATAAGCACACCAATACCACAGTGTTCTTCTGGAAAATACATAAGATATCACAATTAAGGCGTTTAGCACTGTGTTTAGAACACAGTTTATAGGGGTGCCTGGGTGGCTCAGTTGTTAAGCGTCTGCCTTCAGCTCAGGTCATGATCCCAGGGTCCTGGGATCGAGCCCCACATCGAGCCCCGCATCGAGCCCTGCATCGGGCTCCCTGCTCGGCGGGCGGGAAGCCTGCTTCTCCCTCTCCCTCTCCCCCTGCTTGTGTTCCCTCTCTCGCTGTCTCTCTCTCTGTCAAATAAATAAAATCTTAAAAAAAGAGAGAACACAGTTTATATTTAGTATATGTGAATTCCATTTTTTAGTTCCATTTTGCTTTCAGAAATTTTCATATTTAAATCACTGTGTTTTAAGTGGTAAAAAGTGGGAGATTATGTACTACATTTCTGCTACATAACAAACATTAATTAAAGGTTGGTGAGGAAGGTAACAGAAACAATCCGATTCAAAAAGATTTGCAGACTGCACTGAGGCTATCCCATCAAATAAGTGACAGGCAGTTGTCCTGACTAGAAGATCATCTTCCATTTTAGTAAGCTCATCCAATACCCAGGTATTACAAACCTTGATGGGAATACAACTGACATATTGACATTCTAAAGCTTGCCGGAAATCGTCGGCTAAATGGCCTCAGGGTAGCAGAAATGATTATATAATGACAATAATTTTTTACAAAGAGAAATTGATATTTTTAAAATGAAATTTTTGAATAAACATATCAGAGTAACTCACGGACTAGGTGGTAAGCTTAGAAGTGCAAAAGGTATACAAAGTAAAAGCTAGGTGCTCACAGTGTTCTGATCAAGGTGTTAGTGACGAGGGCAAACATGCTGGTGAGCTCAGAGCTTAACTTCTTCACAGTTTATTGAAACACAATGGAAAGAAACTCTGTAATAACATAAGCTCCATAACGGCTAGTGAAAAATCTTTCACTTGGTCCATGGGGTAACATTACCCTTACAGCTACAGGAAATTCTAGCAACATGGGCTTCGTATAAGAAGAAGACCTGCTAGATTCTTGTGTCATGCATTTCCAGACAGTTTTTAGAGTTAAGAGACATTTCCTTGGTGTCTTATTCCACTCAGGCTGCTATAACAAAATACCATAGATTAGGCGGCTCAAAACACAGGACTTTCTTTCTCACAGTGTTGGTGGCTGGAAAATCCAAGATAAAGGTGCCGGCTGATTCAGTCCCCGGGTGAGGGTGCACCTCCTGGCTTGCAGATGGCTACCTTCTCCCTGTGTCCTCACTTGGCAGAAAGAGAGGGAACTCCGGTCTCCTCCTCTTCTTATAAGGACCCTGATCCCATCATGGGGTCCTT
Source organism: Leptonychotes weddellii (assembly GCF_054177405.1). Classification (NCBI taxonomy): domain Eukaryota; kingdom Metazoa; phylum Chordata; class Mammalia; order Carnivora; family Phocidae; genus Leptonychotes; species Leptonychotes weddellii. The sequence goes on along the minus strand of NC_138379.1, from coordinate 91,376,511 downwards.
TCCTCAGAACCCCATCTAAACCTAATTAATAACCTTTCCAAAGGCCCACTCCAAATACCATCACATTGGGGGTTAGGGTTTCAATAAATGAACTTTGGGAGGATGCAAATATTCAGCCCATAACACCTGGTAGCATAAAAATAAAAAACACCAATCTCTTAGCAGCTGCCACCATTCTTTTTTTTTTTTTTTAAAGATTTTATTTATTCATTTGAGACACACAGAGAGAGAGAGAGAGAGAGAGAGAGAGAGCATGAGCAGGGAGAGAGGCAGAGGGAGAAGCAGGCTCCCCGTTGAGCAGGGAGCCCGATGCGGGGCTCGATCCCAGGACGCTGGGATCATGACCCGAGCTGAAGGCAGACGCTTAACCATCTGAGCCACCCAGGTGCCCCAGCTGCCACCATTCTTTAGAAGATTAAAAATCAATAGGGGTAAAAAGAACCACCCGCAAACACTCTGTTTGATAAAGTCAGCAAGACACTTCATCAATTTCAATTTCTGCTTGGTGATCCAAGTTATTGTAGCCTTCTCTGTGTTTCAGAATTTGTCACAACACGAAAGAAAATGTTTGAATATAGAAGGAACATCATTTGGGATGTCAGATTAAAACATTAAAAAAATAAACATTTTAGGTTCAGTTTCATAGTGTTGGTCATAGACATTGCATGAGTCAATATTATAGAAAAACACTGTCATCTTCATAAATTCCATTTTGTAACTTGGGTTATTCAGATAAAAATGAAGACAGACTATGGATCCATCTTCAGGAATGAGGATCCACAAGGACCCAGTGACGATGCTACAAAAAATGCGTGTCAGGGAGCTTCTCTCTTAGCCCCTACTTTGACCTCTCTCCATACCCTTCCCTCATCCACTTTCTCTGGTATACAATGTAATTCTAATAACCTGAAAGAATGCACCAAATGAGCAAATGAGCAAATGAGCATTTCATCTATTTCTAATAAGCAAATGAGCATTTCATCTATTTCTAATAAGCACTGGCTCCATGGTATTTATACACAAACACACACACATACAAGCATGTGCATAGAAAACACATACCTACTCACCATCTATGCCCAGAAACACCTATTTGAGAAAGGACAGTTAGCATGGATATTTACTACCATGGACCAGACACTGCAATAAGCACTTTATAGGTATTTCATTTAAAAGCTCATAAAATATAACTATGAGGTAGATGAAATTAGTTTATTTACAGATGGTGAAACTCAAGCAGAGATGGTAAGTAAGGGGTTAAATGTAGCAGGACCAGAACTCGGAGGAATGCAGGGCAAGTTAGCAGCAGAGTTCAGCAGCTCTGGCTGAAGGCAGAGGTGGGAACATGCAAAAGCATCTGCCCTTCCCCTTGTTTCTCCCTAATCTCCAGCCTAAGTACTTGCTCAAGGCAAAAATTTAAATGAGGCAAAACCCTGGTCAGGTAATTTTTAGGGCATTAATGTATTTTGAAAGTGACAATACAATCCCCCTAGTAGAAAAGATATCAGAATAGAATGCTTATCTGTGACTTTCACCTTACCTTATAAAGCATATAAATTAGTTCTTCTCTACTCATTAAAATTGGGCTAAAAATATATACTAATTTCCATCACATTTTATAAGCTTCCATGGGAGTCATACCCTGTTGCCAAGCGAGTGAGTCAAAAATGTTTACTAAGTGAATGAATGATATGAAATATATATATATATTCACTTCAGAAATTCCTGTTTTCTAGACTTATGAGAAGACGCTGTGACTTCATTTCTAGCAAAAATCAGTGGCACTGATGTTGATGGAAAGCCCTGAGAAGAACTAGTACAAATCTTTGGTAACTTTAATTTCAAAAGTATGTGCACTGATCATTAAAGCAGAAAATATGTAAATCTCAGGGAAAAAAAAAAAATGAACCAGTCACTCACTCGTTACCAAATGGAACTGGCATTCTGTGCTGGGAAATGGAGTAAGATGATAGATACATATTTCTAAAATTCCAAGAATAACCTAAGTGCTTAAGTATTTTAAAAAGCTATTTTATCATAAAACAAACCAAGGGGGAAGAAAGGCAGTTCGGTTTTTTTTTTTTTTTTTTTGGCCTGCAGAATCCAGTTCATGCTAGAGTGATATCCTTGAGATTCTGCTTCATTTTCTGAAAGCCGGCTGAAGGTCCAGTGAACAAAGGCTGTGGGAGTGCTCCATATTGTCAAAAGACAAGACAAATCAAAATTCTCGAGGCATCGAGTTCTGTAGCCTGGTAAGTTTGCAAAATGTCTGCTTTATCCAGTTTACAAACCACTAGCTTATCAGTGCAAAGCATACGCAGTCTTCACCAAGACATCTGAATCCAAAGGGGTGTCTCTCAGTTTCCGTGGGGTATTAACATGCCTATTCAAAACTGAACTCTGTCCACCTGATATATAAGCCTTTCTATTGTGGATATTTATCACCTTTTACTTCTGCGTTCTGTATTCATTTTTAGGATGTACAGGCTTTTTCCACAAAACCGTTCAGGAGTTACAGTTAAAAGGAGTCTATAGCTCATAGACCAAAGCAGAACAATCTACTTATATAAATTATGTGAAATGCATATGATCCTAATGGATTTCTAGCTCTTTTTATTGGTGATGTATTTATAGACGTTTGGAGGTTATAAAGTCAACAGTGTTTCCACTGGTTTTCAGAGATTTTCAGAACTCAAGCTATCTGGCAATTTTCAAATTATATTAATGTCAAGAGTGTCCTTCCAAATACGTTCTATTCATTTTCAAGAATGGATAGAATTAACCGGCTAACTCCAGTTTCTCTGTGGGTCTAATCCCTGTTTCAGCACTTAAAAGCTCAGTGGACATCCCTATATCCTTCGATGAGGCTGCATTATTTGGTTACCCGTTGACTCTACAGGGGGGGTCCTATGCATCCACTGGCTCTCAGGCTGGTCCCGGAGAGGGAAAAGACTCTGGTTCTGTATCAGTTGGTCCTGATGTCTATCTTCATATTTGCTGCCTGGACACAGTGCCCGATTTCCAGTTCCTGGAATCCGGTCTCCTAATGCTCAGTGCCGAGGTCTTGTTCCCCTAAGAATGAGTCTGGATTTCTGTTCCTTCCTCCTTTGCTGTACTCAGCTTTTCCACATTAACTTAGAATACTTGCATTCCCTTGTCAATATGAATTTTGTGTCATTTTTTAGATGATAAACATCAGGTTCCTTGATCTAACAGATCTTCTGGCATTTTCTGGCTGCTCTGTCTTGTTTTTCTACCCCTTCTCCCCAACCCAAGTTGGACAGTGATGCTCAATGTTTAACTTCACTGACATCTGCAAACCAAGCTTGGGGTTTGCAATGGAAATGCTCTTTCTACCCCCACCACAAAAGAGGAGAAGATTTTATTACTAACATTTTTTAAGGGTTTCCTGGGCAAGATGATTTTTAAAAATCAACTTCTATTCATTTTATTATTTTAAAACTATATTGCCTATTGCCCACTGTTCCATTCTTGGTATGTTGTTTCTCCATAAAAAGAATTAGGAGAGAAGATGCTACTGGTTTCTGACAAAAAAGGAGGATGGCAGATGGGAGAGTCCGCAACTTTTTTTTTTTTTGAGAGAGCGAGCGAGTGGAGAGAGAGGGGCAGAAGGAGAGGGACAGAGAGAATCTTAAGCAGACTCCACACCCAGCATGGAGCCCAATGTGGGGCTCGATCTCACGACCCTGAGATCACAGCCTGAGCTGAAATCAAGAGTCGGATGCTCAACTGACTGAGCCACCCAGGCGCCCAAGAGCCCCCAACTTTTAAATGCAGCTTCTCAAAACTCTGAACTATTTGCTACTAGAAGGGAAGTGGGAAGATTTGGGCAACGCAATCACAGAACTTTTCTTCAATAGTTGACAGCCTAATTCTAGTTACTGATCCTGCAACATAGTTTTAAAACCAGTTCCACTTTTTCTTTTTATTATTTTATCTTTGTCTAGATAACAGCCCAGACTTGTGAAAATATTATAGGCTTTTAGAATCAGATAGAATCAGCTGTAGTTCAAATTCTGATTTATGAGTCACACTGTCTGGATTATTTAACCTTTCTCAATGGACATAATGAAACAACCCCACATGTTAATCATGGGAGATTAAGTGAGATGATTTTTCATTCTTTTGTCAGCAGCACTGGGTGCACTGTTACACACATACAAAAACGCTCAGATAGTCACATATTCACGCTCAGGTAGGTCCAGACGCACCTGGCCGAGAGCTAACAAGGACAGCTCCCAAGGACATTCACTCCTACTCCTATTCTAAGCACTTTGCCCCTGTCAGCTCACTGAAATACAACGGGAACTCTGGGCTGGGGACATTTAGTATCTTAACTTTACAGGGGACAGAAATGGAGAAATTGCAGTTTAAAAAGTCTTTAAAGGTGCAAAGAAGAGATGTCTAAGGAATACATTTGAGATAGCACTGGGGTGTGGTACCCTCGGCTCAAAGGAATGAGAGGAGCATGAAGGGCTCCCTAACCCTTCTTGCTTCTCCCTTATTTCTAACCAATGGTCTTGCCAGAGGCAAAAATATAAAATAAGGCAAAACCCTCATTAGGTTGCTTCAATATCCAATGCCATCATCATCATCATCATCATCATCATTATCTATATGCCAATAATAAGAAATTTAGAATTGCCGGTTCTTTGTTCATCCCCGATACCCTATAAAACCTAAAGAGCAAAATATTATACAGCGCACTCTTTATGTTGACTTTTTACTAAATATTTGCTTTTCTAATTATAAGAGGATCAAAATTATAACCCATGCTTCCTTCAATTTACCTAGCTTTTATTTAGTATTCATACACCTGTAACATCTTGGCAGCCAAGCATTGTAAAGGCTTTAATTTTCCCCATGCCTGAAATAGGCATGGTAAAATCTATAGCTCTCTCTTACACCTCCTTCTGTATGGAAGGTGTGTTTCTCATTATGGCCTAATTTAGCTGAATTCTACCCCTGGAATTATAATCTATCTCTGCATCATCTTCCCTAACGATAGGTAAACACGGAATAATAAGATGATCAAGAAAAGGACAACCATCAATTTGGAAAGTAGAGTCTCACTGGGCAGGAACAGACTTTAAATGCCCCCCTGTGGGGCACTCTCTCTAGGTTTTTCCTGGCATTCAGTTCCACCTGGTTTCCTTTCACATTTCTAACGTAAAAATGGGCTCCACCGTATTTTTCTCTGCAGTATGATTATTCCACAAATATTTTAAATGTACTTTAAGTCCAGCAAGTACTTATGAAATCAGTGGGTGTATGGTCCTTTAAAAATTCTACTTTGGAATTTTTTTTTCAATAGCCATTAAAAATCTAGCAGATAGCTCATGGTATAAAACAGCACTGTATAAATTTTCTAAAAAAATTAGCTAGTCTATTTATGATGATTAGAAATCTCAAATTAGGCATGTAAGAGGATATCTAATTTATATTCCTCCTAATGCATTTCCTATAAGGTACATTGTTTTATCCTATGCAAGGGTAATATTCTCTCTTTATTTTGTCTTTCCCTCTCTCTGGCCATGTCATCAACACTCCTGCCTCAGCACATAACATGTTTCCTTGTCTGGACCCTAAACTCAACACCCATAAACCTGAGTAAACATGAAAACTGCCTCAGACACCTATTCAAGATACAGACGGATGTTAAAAACACCTGGCCTTGAAATTGTATTACTTTATACATTTATCGCTGAAATTTCATAAGCAAGTTCTGTTTAACAGAATTTGTGAACCAGGGAATGTTTTGTTTATACATGAAGGATGGAAAGCCAGTCTTGAGTATCGGGGAAATTGTAAATCCACTTTGTAAGTTAAAACTGGCTGATGGTTATGTATCACTATATGGAACTGTCCGTGGTGTAAAAAACATACAGAAAAATCTGAGGATCCTGCAGGATATTGCCATGCATTTTTTGTGTGTGTGTGTGTGTGTGTGTGAGGTGTCCTAGCTTACCTGAAGGGAAAGGAAACTTGATGTCTGTGAAATCCGTATTCTTAAACCTTGAGGCTGTTGTGGTATCCTCAGGAAAACACCACATTTCTTCTTTTCTCAAAACCTGATGCTTATATTTAACTTACGGATTCCCTCGCTTTTCCAAGGAAGACTCTATTTATCTGCTTATCACTCTCATTCAGTTGTAAGAGTTTAGGGCCAAAATAACATGACTACTTTAGGCCAAGAAAGCTATCACAGCAAATCAGGGGTTCACAGAGGAAGGGGACTGGTCGTTGCTGAGATTAGTGCAGTCGAGTCCCAGCCTGGAGAAAGCAACGCACTGGCAAATTCAGGCCAATCGCTCTACTTCCTGGAAATGACTGAGTGTAACAGTGACAAACTCATTGTAGTGTCTCTCTGGTTTAGGATCAGACTTCCGGCTACCTCTATCATAAATTATATAACAATAAATTATAAGGAAGTTGAAGATAATTTATAAGAACTCATTTTGTACAAGGCAAATCCCTCCTATATACCGCACAGTGAATGTTCACCCCTCCGAAGGGACTCACTAAAATATTTAGCACTGGCTGCATGTTATACATAATGGAACTACAGAACATGTTTCTCTAAAGGAGAGACACCTTAATGAAAACACCCTCTGGGATAATAAGATGAAACTACAATGTTTCTTTCCAAGTCATCTTATGTGTAGATCATACTATGACACGAAGGAGCAGTTTAAATGGATTAGTAAAGAGAAAATAAAAGCCTACAGTTCACTACTATTTATACTAAAAGCACTTTCTGTCCTTTATATTAAAAAAACCCACATACCCCAACATTGTGTAATCATGTGAAATTATGAAAAGTTACAGAGTTATTCATTAGGTAGATATGAGGCTGAATCACTCAAGAGATTGCTCTGATTTTAGTAAGAAATTCATCAGGAGTTCAACAAATCAGACCCAAAAAATGGTGATGGGTAACTATTTTCAAAGTTCTTCCACTATTTAGTTGGACAAATTAAAGTGCTTCCACTAAAAACCACTGGTCATTTGGTAATAGCTAGAATATTTACAAGTATGCCTTCAGAATTAGAGGGACCTACCTTATTTGACAATGCAGTGCAAAAACAGATTAATCATCATTTAACTGATAATGCAATGCATATTTTAACATAATTTACTTCTTCTTCTTAACTGTCAAAGGAAAATTCTTGGTTTATATTGGAATCCTGTTCTCTAAGAAAGACTAATTATGTTTGAAAAGTTGCCTAGAGCTCAGCAATTTAATTCTGTAATAATAATGAACTTGAAGAATTAGCTCTACAGCTACCAAGTTTTATTTAAAAAAAAAACTGCATCCTAGCAATTTAAGATAATTTATGATTAAAAAATATTTGTGGATGTTGCTGGAGTGGAGGGGGGTGGGCGGGATGGGGTGGTTGGGTGATGGACACTGGGGAGGGTATGTGCTATGGTGAGCGCTGTGAATTGTGTAAGACTGTTGAATCTCAGATCTGTACCTCTGAAACAAATAATACATTATATGTTAATAATAAATATATGTATATACACACACATATATATAAAATATTTGTGGATGAGTAACTAAACCCCTTTACCTTATAAATATCCAAAAATCCACACTGGTGGTCAAACCTGGTGTACAGTTCATTCAGCATGCTGATCACCTGCATGGGGGTGCACTGAGCACAGATGGCTGTGAATCCAACAATGTCCGAGAAGAGCATGGTGACGTCGTCGAACTTCCTGGCCTGCACCTGCTGTCCTTGCCACAACAGCTGGGCGACGTCACCAGGGAAAATAGAATACAGAAGATCGACTGTTTTCTTTTTTTCTTCTTCCAGGGCCTGGTGAGTTCTTTCCAAAGTTGCCTTTAATTTATCCATCCTCTTCTTCAAGCCATCCTGTGCCTTTGCCTGCTCACCAACCAGAATGACGTCTCGGGTGGCATCATGGATCGGGATGTCCGAGAGATGCAGCCCTCGGCCCATGAGTTCGTCCAACTTGTCCACGCACGGAGAGCCCAGGAATAAGATGGAATTTGATTCTGGGACATGGATCATCTGTCCTTTGACTTCCATCACCTGCAGAAGGAACATGAAATTTTAATCCGTGCTCTTCTTCACATAGTAGGTTCACAAAAATTTAACTTACTATCTGATGAGGAGGAGCAAGAAATGTACCATGAGCTATGCTGAATTTCTGCATCTGTAGGAGCAAATTTCAGTATGGTTTACAGCCCATGTAAAATTCACCGTTCTGAATGGAAATCTTTGTTACCACACCCCACTTTGCCACTTTTTGAAGACAATGATGAAACAAAGAGTGAGATCAATGAGAAATGAACCTGGGAAACATGTTTTATTCAAAATGAAATTACACTCAAGCACAGCACGAAACAGGCTCGTGAGTCAGTTTAACACCTTTCAGCCTGCTTAATAATAAAATTAGGACAAATCCATCTGTCAGAACAACTACAGTCAACTGTCATTAAAATAACACTCAGGAAAAAAAGTCCAGAAGATTAAAATAAATCAAAATAATTGTTTGGCCTTAAGTAAGTCATTTTTCAAGCAGTTTGTAGACCTTTGAATATACAGTAGTTCTTGCACTGACTAGGGAATGATTCACTTAATCTTAAAAATAAAAATTTAAACGAGACATGATAAGTCAGGATTATGAGGAAGCAACTATCAGTCAACTGGCATGTTCACTATAAGCTGAAAATAAACCCCCAGGTCAGACTAGAACTAAAGGAATTCAGGTAAGAAGATAAAGAATCTGAAGAGGGTCCCTCTTTTCTGTGCTCTTCGACTGGAGAACTTGGGGGACTGATGTTTCGTGTTTTCCCTTAGGGAACAGACTGATGCTATCTCAGCTTGGTGCCCTACGAGGCCCTCCAAGGCAAGGAGCAGCCGCAGGAAAGGAAGCACACTTAGGATGTGTCTATACAAATACAGTTATCTGGGTCAGAGTAGGGTATCTCAGCACACCTGGAGAGGAGAGTGGGTGGAATGACCTAGAAAGGACAGGCTCGGAGCTGACCAGCCAAGACTGCACATCCGTTTAACCTAAGTCGTCTTCCACTGCCAAGTGGAATGTGCTCAATAAATTTATTTTCCTCTATTCTTTTTTTTTTCCAAAATATTTTTTTTTAAGATTTTATTTATTGGTCAGAGAGAGAGAGAGAGAGAGCAGGAGAGCACAAGCAGGGGGAGTGGCAGGCAGAGGGAGAAGCAGACTCCCTGCTGAGCAGGGAACCCGATGCGGGACCCGATCCTAGGACCCTGGGATCATGACCTGAGCCGAAAGCAGATGCTTAACCGACTGAGCCACCCAGGTGTCCCATTTTCCTTTATTCTTCATAAGCATGAAGTAGCTAGGCTGGTTGATGAAACTAGAGGCACAGAACAAATATGCGATAAAACTGCACACATTTGGGTTTTGAAGCCTACATCTATCTTGTACTTCGTTCCCCCTTCACCATTCACTAAGATCCAGTACAGGCAAGGAAATAAAATTGAGTCCTTGCTTGACGCTATAATTTTTACGAAATGAAATGTTCGCTTCATCTTCTGTGAAGTTTCTGCTAGTATTTCCTCCTTTGATACATAATACTCTCATTTGTTCATTGAAATATTTGTTTTCTCTTCACTCACACTGCTCTGGGTGATAAGCATAAAATGATAAAAGAAGATTCCCCATCTCCGAGATACCAAAGGATGGTGGTGGGGGCCAGAGAACAATGTGCAGAAGACACTTCCAGTTCCCACGCAAGGTGGGCTCCCAAGCCTGCAGACTATGGTCTGACTACAGACAGAAATAATTGTTCTGAGAAGAATTTCCAGGTTGTTTCCTACCTACCTAGTATGCTTTTGGGGGGAAGGGTATTGTTAATGATACATACTTTCCCATTGTTGGGATGGTGAAGGTGTCATAAGGAAGACACAAAATGTACAACATCGTAGCTAAAAACTGAGCATATTCAACTTATTCTTAAGATTTAAGGTAAAAGCAAACCTCTGATACTCAGGGATTTAGACTTGTGTGTGGTCTCTCTCTCTATTTCTCTTCCCCCCCACCCCGCCATTTCTAGTTATTCTCTTTTTCTTCACCATCTAGCTTTCTTCTCCCTTCTGTTCTGGGGACTTACACTTCCTTCCAGCATCCTCTCTCCACTCAGTCTTTGTCTCTTCTGCTGCCTGTCTCCCCCTCCCCACCATGCACTCCTTCCCCCTTCCCTCCTTTCCTCAGTGCCTTTCTCTTTGCTCCTCCTTCCAAAGTATCAACCTCCACGTGTCCCATCACAAATGGACCCTCTTCTTTTCTTCCTTTGCCTCCATCTCTCTCTTTATGTCAAATGTGGAATCAGCCTATGTGTATATGCACTAATAACATTATGTATTATTTGCTATATGTAATAAATAATAGTGTTTTCATTTAACTTACAAAGAAGCTGAGTCAAATATCTAATATTCCTATCTCAAAAATATAAAACAAATAGGTTCATGATCTATGTGTGGCCATTAGTTGGTTTGTTTTGTTTTTGTTTTTTTGAAATCTCTGAATCAGCAGAGCCTGAGAAGGGAAAAAGTAACTGCTTACCTCCTACACTACAGAATAGCAACTCATAAAGAACCCCAATGTACCCAGGAAATAACCTCCTTTTTTTATATTTTTCATCAGTGAATTTTTCCCGTATTTAATAAATGGGCAAATGCAACTGGAGTATTTGTGTCTCTATCATAAATGCATTTTTACTTTAATTGGTAATAACAAATTATTCCTCCTGATTTCCTTCTGTTCCATTGTAATTATAAATTCAGGAATTCACCATGATCCTCACTTGTTCATCTAGCAATGTGCAAAACTATTATAGAAACTATATATTCTTATGTAGAAGAAGATTTGTGGAAAACCGCATAAAATGGAAACATCTAAGTTTTTACTGCATCTCAAATTATACTAAAATTTAAATGAAAGAGCATAATGACTAAGAAAAACTATCAGATTTAAAAACTATCAGATTTCAAAAACTAGTAAGCATCATACAAAGGAGTATTTGACTGGGCAAAAGGGTTAAAGTCATCCTTTTACAAAGTTTGGTGATCAGGTTCTATTAAACCAGGTGGGTTACTTTTATTTTTATGCAGATAGCTCTATAAAAATATTTACCACTATAAATAATAATTAATTGAAAATTGAATATGTCTGGATCATACAATTGTACATCCTTGTATTTCTGCATATCCTGAACATGGACTAACAAACCCATGCTCCCATGGAGGCTCAAGTCTCGCCAAGATAATCATTGGTGGCATGGTTTTGTCCAATGGTTAGCAAAGAGGATTTGTAGAAAGTCCGACCTGGGTTTGAATTCCAGCTCTCTTGACACTTACATGGGCAAACTGACTCAGTTACTTATACTTTCAAAGCTTTGGTTTATCTCTAAAATGGAGATGAAATGATAATGATGTTGATGAGGACGTGCACCCAGCTAATTCATCACATGTGCTGAGTGCTTGCCACCAGGTAGGTACTACACTGACTTAACAGACATGTTGTTATTAAATTTTACTTTACCCTATTACTGTCCTCATTTTTTAGATGAGACTTAGGGAAGTAAGAGACTTGCTCAGAATGCACAGGCTAATAAACAGCAGGGTCAGCATTTAAACCCAAGTTGGATGGACTCCAGAGGATGTGCTCTTAACCACTGAAGAAGCAGGACGGGTAAGGGTGTTGGGTGGGGGCCGAGGGGGCAGTAATAATTCTACACGCAAACCAATGTGATAGCAAAATACCCTTAATGAGATATTCACAACAGGCAGGAGAAAAGACAGAAGTTGCTGCTCTTGATGCAGATTTAAATAGCTACCTGCATGCCTCTTGCCCTACATCAGTGTAGTGGAAGAGTCACTTCGAGATGTGATTTTGGATATTTCAGATCTTTAGGATATAGCTTACGCAAGCAGAGGCAGAATGATTCGTCCCTGGTGTCCAGGTGGGCCTTTGTTCTCACAGAGTAATATTCACTTTGAAGAATTAGATCCAGAAGAAAAAAAAAGAAAGAAACACTAGCAGACACATGCGCAGCCTGAGAAACTTGTATGTCCTCACAGTGCTGAGATTCTCCTGCTCTCAAGGCCCCTCCCGAGGCACCACATGGCTGGAGCCACCAGGAATAAGGATCTCGCCACCAGAGCCCCATCAAGAAGTACTCGTTTCCCACATGCTTGGGAAAAACCTCCTCTTTTGCATAAAGGTACCAGGGCACCTCACCTCTGGGAGCTAGTTCTTCCCCCTCAAGCAGCATTAACAAGAGCCAGTGGGAGCCCCAGATGCATTAAATGAACCCAACAGATGAAAAGAGCACCACGTAAGCTCTGAAAATTAGCCACTGCAGCCACTGACCATGCAAGGAGGCCAGGACCCGCATGCCAAACCTAAACAGAGCGACCGCTTGTGAAAATAAAACTGCAACAGGCTCTCCTAGCTTCTAACGTAACAGCCAAACTGTCCAGGCTGCAATAGGAAGCCACGCATCATAATACGAACCAGGAAAATCACATCTTGAATGAGAAAAGGCAATCAATCCATGCTAACGCTGAAATGGATCAGATACTGGAATTATCTGTCAAGAATTTTAAAGAACCCATCATAAAATGTTTCGACAAGCAATTACAAATTCTTTTGAGGAGAACAAAAAATTAGAAAATCTTAGTAAAGCAATAGAAGATATAAAAATAACCAAGTGTTGATCAAAGAGCTGAAAAATGCCACGAAAATAGAAAATTGGCTGGGTGGGCTCAAAACGAGAGTAGACATGATGGGACAGATCAGTGAATTTGAGGACAGTTTGAGAGAATTTACTCAGTCTGAACAGAGAGAGAAAACAGACTAAAATAAATAAATAAAAATAAACAGAGCCTCAGAGACCTGCAGAACAACAACAACAACAACAAAAATCCAACCTTATATTATGGGAGTCCCAGGAGGAAAGGAGAAAGAATAGGACTGAAAAAGCATTTGGAAACATAATGGCTGAAAAAATCTCTAATTTGATGAACAATATAAATCCACAGATTCCATGAGCTATGTGAACCTCAGACAGGGTAATTGCAAAGAAACCCACTTTAATTCATACCCTAATTAAACTTCTGAAAACTAAATTCAAAGAAAATATCTTGAAAACAGCCACAGAGAAAGGATGCATTACTTGCAGAGAACGCTAATTTGAATGGAAGTGGGTTTCTCATCTGGAACTATGGAGGCCAGAAGAAAGGAGCACGCTTTTCTGAATATCAAAAGAAAAGAAGTGTCCATGTGAGTTCTACATCTGGGGAAACTATTCTTGAAGAACCTAGGGAAAACAAACCCATATGCAGCTGAAGAAAAACTAAAAGTCTGTATCCTAACAGACCTACTCTTAAAGAATGGCCAAAAAAAATTTTCAAACAGAAAGATATTAAGAGAAGGAATCTTAGAGCATCAGGAAGGAAAAAAAAAAAACAAAACAGAAAGACTAGAAATATGGATAATTACCAGAGAGTATCCTTCTCCTGAGTTGTCTAAATTATACATAATGATTGAAACAAAAATTATAACACCATCTGCACTCATCCCAAGTGTCCTTATAAGAGAGAAACGCAGGGAGACTGTACACACACACACGCATGCACATGCACACGCATGCACACGCACACACACCATGAGGATGTGGAGGCAGAAGCACAGGCAGTAATGTCACTACAAGCCAAGAAACACCAAGGCGAGCCAGCAGCCACCAGAAGCAGGAAGACTCAAGGAATAGATTCTCCCCCAAACCCTCTGGAAACACCATGGCCCCACCCACACTGTGATTTCAGACTCCAACCTTCAAGACGGTGGAACGGTGTAAGAATAAATTTCTGTTGTTTCACATTCCCAGGTTTGTGGGAATTGGTTACAGTAACCATGAGAAACTACTACATATTGAAACAACAAAATGAGCCAATACGATGTTGCTGACAGATATAGGATGATCCACCTGACAGCAATACGGTACACATTTTTTTTTCAAGGACTCATGGAGCATACTCTAAGCCAGACCGTATCCTGGGCCACATAAAAAAGCAACCCACCTCAACACTCAGGTCATGATCTCAGGATGCTTAGATCAAGCCCCGCGCCGGGCTCCGTGCTCGTGACTTGTCTGCTTGAGATTCCTTCCCTCTCCCTCTGCCCCATCCCCACTCACACATGCTCTCTAAATTAATTAATTAAATCTTTAAAAAAAGTTTGTTTTAAATTGAAAGTGTATATAGTATGTTCTACACCGAATAAAAGTAGAAATCAATCACCGTAAGACGTATTCACAGTGGCCCAAAGTGGAAATAATCCAGATGTATTTTAGTGGGTAAATGGTTAAACGGACATGGAATATTATTTAGGAATATAAAGAATATTCTACTGACATAAGCCAAATTGTGGATTAATCTGTAGGGAATTATACTAAGTGAAAAACTGCTCAGTTGATAAAATGGCAGAGTTTCGTTTTCCTGCTTTGCTTATTTTTATCATTCACTTGTTTGTGTTTCGATTCTTAAGACTATAATTATCCAGAGAAATAAAGTGTTTTGAAATAAAACCAATTTTCTCCCAGGCGGCTATTGGTTTTTCCAAATTCTAACCTACTATCTGCATTTATAATAGCTATAATTTTTAAAAACTGCAAAATTTGTTTTGATTTTCTCTGACAAGAATCCTTCATTAAATATTCTTCCCTAAAGAGGCAATATGGAAATTCTTAAGTATACCAAATATAAAAGAAATTAAAAGCATTCACTTATTTATCTATTCATCTGTTTTACAAATATTTACTTAATATCTATGACCTATTAGTACTATGCTACTTACTTTAAATATGCAGGAATTTAAGCAGAACATCTTTGCAGTTTTAATGAATTAAACAGCAAATTTAATAGTAAAGTATATATATCTGGGGGAATATTAATATCTGAAGCTAATTATGATACTTATTCTGTAGACTGAAATGAGACACAATAAAATTCATACTGTTTCTTGATGAAATCAGCAAAAAAAACAAAAAAAACAAACCAACAACATAACCCTCCAGAAGATTTTATCTTAGAATAGAAATGCTTAGCATTGGAATGCTTGCTTTTCCCCCCAGTGTGTTTGTATTTACTTTCATTGCTATTCTTGCAATCTCAAAACTTCATTCTATAAATGGATTTGAATTCTGTTTTGATAGATAAGCCAGGAAACCACATAACAAAGTCGATTTAATGTTCCATGATTAGATGCCACTTTTCTTTTTAAATCACAGCAGGATTCATATAATATTTAAGGGAAATAGGTTTATGCTTCATAGTCGAAAGAAGTGCATCAGCAAATGTTTTGGTATTCTGTTGTGCAAATTTTCCAAATGTAAAAGGCTTATGTTCTGCTTTTAGATTCATTTTTTTTTTATTTAAGAATCTCACACGATGTGGGGAATATGAAATTGATACACGGTTTTGAAGACCTTGCGTGCAGAGATTGCCTTTTCTCCCAAAGAGCGCAAATGATTTTATTTTTTCATCACATTCACACAATCAGTAAATCACACACATTCAAGGAAGAGCACTGAGTCCTCCCTCCTTTAACACCCACAGTGAGCCTCACCTCTGGGGCGCCTCCGTCACCACCCTGCCACTTACACGTCCCATGGGAGATTTGGGTTACATTTCTATATAATGAGCTGATAAAACTACACTTCAGAAAGCTGTAGTAAATTTTTGGAACCACCACTAAAATATTCTGCCAAGAGGGATATTCTATAGCCTCTTCAAGGAAATAGTACAAAAATAATCCTGCACAAAGCACCACCTCATTGTTAAGTATGAAGGAAGCCTCCTCATAGTAACAGAGTACAAATAATTAATAAGAATCTGGATTATAAAAAATATTAGCCATTCTCACCCAGCCCATTTAATGTGAGAATATTCTGATAAGGCCTCAAAAGAAAAACAAAACAAACCCCTAACTTCCAATTATCCAATTCTACTGTTATTTATGTATGTGTGTGTATTTATGTTAAAATATTTGTCCTCCCATACCTCACTTCGTTCTTGTGAATCAGAGGTCAAATGGAAGATCGAGGGTGGCTATTTTTAGTAATAGGAATAGTGTTTTGCATTTTGACTCAATTGCATTAAACATTTAAAAGAAATAACTAGGGTTTGCGCTTAGACTCAGGTTGGCAAAACCCGCTGTTACATACTGAGAATCGGGGCTGTTGGAAAAGCAGAATTAAGGATATTGACGTACAGAAGGAGTTTCCTAATGGAATAACCGGGCAGTTGCTCAGTGTGGGGTACATCCCATGGCGAAATATGGACAGCTGTGGAATCTGGTTTTTGTACAGAGGGTGGAAACCTTTATATAGAGGATTACTATCCAGGAGATCTTTCTGAAATGTTGAAAAGAGGATGACCAAAGAACTAAATTTTAAGTTTTACTTGATTTTCATTAATTTAAACTAAAAAGCATATAGCCACATAAGGCTACTCGCTAACGTGTTGGACACCATGGCGCTGAAGCAAAATTCATGGCTCCGATATTCAGTCCATCACTTGGTCCACGTATCATTTTTCATTTCCTTGTGGGTAAAAAATGAATTGGTATTTGGGTCACAGAGATGTTTTTGCTTTTAACAATGTCACATAGAAGCTTTGAGAATGTATTACATATAGGAACTCTACTCAGTACTAAAGATAGAATTGAGTTTAAGAGAATCAAGGTCTCTACCTTCAAGGAGCTTATACTCTAACAGACGAGACATATATTTAAAAAAAGAAAGAAAGAGGAAAGAATGGACAGGTTATGGAGAGCTAAGGGACCTTCCTGCTGCAGAACAAGTTGCTTGTATGAAAACATCCTATTGAGGCAGTGGTGATCTTCTAAGAGGTAGGAGAGGTTTCCAAGGACACTCCCACAGACACACTCCAGAAAACGGAGCAACCAAATAAAAACAAAGGAAACAAGTAAGCCAACAAAAAAATCGAGATGTTGAGCTGGATCCCTGAGAGGAGCAGAGAGAAGCCAGGCTGCCCTGAGAGCCAAGAGGAGAGGGCGCTGCTCTGGGGACTCTGAGACCTGGGACATGTGCGTGGTTAGGGAGCCTGGTTACACACTTGGAGCTGAGGCTCCACCCTCAGAGAAGGCTGCAGCGGTCCTCAGTCACAGGCAACTAACCCCTCCCCAACTTAGGCTCTCCAGACTCTTGATTTGAATAAGCTCGAGCAATAGGCAAAAGCATGGAAACAATGAGCACAAGATTCAGATCTCCAAGACTGTCAGGTTCAGAACCTAGAGCTACAACATACGTATAAGTAAGGAATCAATCACAAAGAAACGCAAGCCCCTGGAGCCTGTTAGCAACGAGCAAGCAGTGAAAAGCCTGGCATAGGTCGTACTGCGAATGAGAATAGCATTTACCCCAAACCACTGTAATGATACAAAAAGTCCTATACACCATGTTGAGCACAATATCTGCACAAATTAGCCTTCAGTAACTGTTAGGCAACTCACTGTGGATTCTGACCCTGCCTCGAAGGTCCGGAATCAGAACACCCAGCTGTTGGGCTCAGAAATGGCTTCTTTTTTCACAAGACCTTCATGTGATTCTGAAAATCGGCTAGACTTGGGAACTACTGTCTCAAATGTCGTCTTGTCCAATCCATCCGTCTCATACAAGTAAATGAAGAAAAGGACACGTGGGGAGGACAGCTTGCATGAGGATGCCATGCATGTTGGTGACAGTGCAAGGACTCGAACCAGACCTCCCAACATACACAGACTCACTATGTATAGTTCAGCATCGGAAGATGTGTTCTGAATAAAGCAGGAAGGAACCTGAAGTTCAGGAATGGCTCAGAGCTAGGACATCAACGTGCCCATAAATTCATTAATCAAAGGTGAATCCCAAAACTGTTTCAACAAACACTCTAGACAGTATTTGTTGTGACAACTTTATGAATGACTTCCCTCTATTTTTGTGGAGCCATTAAAGGTGTGAAGGGGGTCCCTTACATTTTTTTTTTTCCATTGGCACACCACTGCATTTTACAAGAAGAATGTTTTGCTATCCAGTTTAGAGATTTGAGTTTTCCGGGTGTATCCTTAACATTTGCCAAGGGTCTGCTTGACAAAGCCTATTTGTGACCCAGTAATATCTCTTAATTATCCCTTGGAATTGTACAAGTTTCAAAATGTTTCTCCAGACACTGCTCTCTGACACTGGAAGGAGCACACCATCAAGGTTACTATAGTTAGGGAAGCTGAGACTAGGGAGGCCTGAGTCCAGAGATCACACAGTAGGTTAGTTAGGAGCCCTAACAGGAGCCTGGATGGCCTGACCAAGGCATAGTGTGGAGCGATGGATGAAAGGAGCGAAAGCTTTGAAACTAAAAATGATAGTTTAGAGCCTAATTCCACCACTTGCTGGCTGAGTAACCATAGACAGATCACATGACCCCTTGGGGCCATAGCAACCCCACCTGTAAGACTGGAATAATAACAATTCTAATGGAATAGCATTAGGATGAAGTTTAAATTAGGTAATATGCATAAAAAGCCTAGCCTAGTACCCACAGATGCATGCACTCAGTGATTATTATTATATTATTGTTACTCTTGTTATTAAGCATTATGACAATGGTAATGATGATGGGGCTGATGCTAGAGACACACCACAAATAAGAAATGATAATGCAATTATGTTGAAGAAATTATGATGAGAACACATTTTATGAAGCTATACTGAATAGGCATGGAATATGGGTTAAAAATACATCCCTTTATTCACTGCAGCATTTTCAGTAACAGTAAAAAAAATAGTAAGCAACTTAAATGTCTGTAATAGATTTCTACTTAAATGAGTTATGTCCCATCAATTAAAAAAAAAGTTTCACAAATCATACAAAATGCTACCATAATTAAAATATCACAATGAAGGCTGACTTTGCACTGGCAATATTTCTCAGACACACATAATCAGTATTTGTCTTTGTAAACATCGCCAGGAACATGAACCATGTGTAAGAATTCCTTGTCAAAAAAAAAAAAAAAAAAGAATTCCTTGTCAAGATAATAGCACTCAACTGAAGAAGCGTGCTTTGGAGGCTGTTCATGACGGTGAAAAGCACAGATGTCGGCAGGGGGCAAGGGAAGAGTTCCAAGGTGGATGAAGGTCAATTCAAAAGCCCAGAGAAAACAGAGGGCTTAGCACAACAAGGTCTGGACTGATCACAACAGGGAGCAAAGGGGTCTAGTCAGGTCAAGGCCACGCAAGTGAGTCATGACCACTGGATGTGAGCCTCGCCATGTGACTCTCCAGTCCTCCCTCTCCTCTCTCCTCTGTAACCATGGAGGACACATGTCCAAGATGGTGGAATAAGGAGGAGGAGCCTGGGTTTCGAAGTCTCTCTTGCAACCCAGCTGCTCAGATACCTAACCAGCCCCCACACCTATGATGAGAGCAAGAAATCAATCTTCACTGTGTCAAGGGAGTGGGATTTGAAGATTGTCACGGCATTATTTACCTCGACTAATGCACCAGGTCTTGGTAAAAGATCACTTTCCCCCATCTCCATCACACACTTGAGAAAGGGTCTAGAGTTATACCACCTCCATTCCACGACCTTGGAGAAAAGAATCCATCATGGCAACCTGATTTTATTCACTATCATTCTAGTTAATATCACTCCCTCTCTAAGGTTCTACGCCGTCAGTGAATTACAAGAAGAGTCCTGGGATTAACACATAGTTCAATCTATAATTCTGAATCTAAAGCTTTGCATAAAGGACTAACATATGGTTGGTTTTATGCTTACCCAACATGAATCATAACTTGCTATCAACCTTTTTTATCTCTTTGAAACTAGATTACATGTGTATCTTTCATTCCAGTGAGATGATATCAAAGCCTTTCAAGTATATGATAAATAATTGAAATGAGTTCTTAGATCTAAATGTTTAAACGATATAAATTAATACATTGTCTGGGAGATATTGAGGGGATAGTTCCTTGAAAAATAAAAATCTCTAGGGCAAACTATGGATTGGAGACTATTTCTTTGTTGTTTATTTTTAAATTTAAATTTATCCTCTGATTTGATTTTACAGTTATCCAGTTAATATGAGCAAGTGTAAGAATGGAGACGGAAGAAAGCTAAGTGATGTACCCAAGGTCTGTGGCTAAGGAAACAGAGGTGGGACTAGAACATGGATGTCCTCATCTTGGGCATGCCTTTTCCATGCATCTCTCACTATCACCAAAACAGGACTTCAAAAAATTGTGTGTTTCCATGTGTGTGGGAAACCCTCAGGAAAATCTCCTATTCAAGGCCCAAGAATCTCTGCATGGTCATGTAAAGTTTGTTCAAATGTTTTTCTTCTCTGGGGAAGTAGACGGCATGACCAAAATGTGACTCCACATCTTTAAAATGACAATAATGGGCGAACCTCTGTAATAGGATTGCTATTTGGATACATACTGGCTAATATTTACAAATTATCTAGAATAGTCACTGGCATAAAATAGACATTATATATTCATTAAATAAAAACCTCCTGGCTCATAATAGGCTATCAGCAGTTCTTGAACTCTTTTGCTTGTCATCTCCTAGTATCCAACACACTGTGAAGCTTTAGTTACAATGAATTACTGATTGCCTTGGTTTGTGAGGGCTACTTTAACACAGTACTGCAAATGTGAGTGGCTTGAACAACAAAAGTTGAATGTCTCAGTGTTCTGGAAGCCAGAAGTCCAAGATCAAGGCCCTGCTACTCTAAATGCCTCTCTCCTAGCTTCTGGGGGAGCCTTGGCTTATGGCAGCATGACCCTCATCTTCAAGTGGTGTTCTTCCCTGTGTGTATGTCCATCTCTGTGTCCAAACTTTTCTGTGTTTATAAGGACATCAGTCATACTGGATTAAAGCTGTCCTAATGACCTCATTTTAACTAAATTACTTCTGTAAAGACTCTATCTCTAAATATGGTCACATTCTGAGGTACTATGGGCAAGGCCTCTAACACCTCTTTTTTGGAGGACACAATTTAACTCAGAACACCAACTTCCTAAACGATCTGTTCCCCTGACCATGGGAGTGTTCCAGCCAAGACACATCAGACCAGGTTCTAAGGTTCATTAGCCAAGTGCTCAGAACCAGCAAATTCATCTATCTGTCATTTTTTTAGCCCCACCATACTTTATTCCTCTTGC
The DNA here is from genome assembly GCF_054177405.1 of Leptonychotes weddellii. Classification (NCBI taxonomy): domain Eukaryota; kingdom Metazoa; phylum Chordata; class Mammalia; order Carnivora; family Phocidae; genus Leptonychotes; species Leptonychotes weddellii. Next base: position 91,355,240 of record NC_138379.1, on the reverse strand, counting down.
AATGTTTACTGTTCTCCCTAGCCCTTACCATCCTCCCATACTATCTCCCTACTCTTCCTTGTTTATGTCTGTCCTGAGAATAGAAAGGAAGATCTGTACGTCTAGAGACTTCTAATTGTGCCTTCCTGTGTTTTCTATCATATGGAATACTATGTGCCATATAGTGGGCAATCTACAAATATTAATAAAATTATTAAATAAATTGATATGAAAGGAACCATGCCTAAATGGATAAAGATTTTATTACCTAACGGAAAAATGGACATATGACATCTTTGGCCTGACTTCACAGATCTGAGATTTCTTACTGGACCAACTCCCTCTTTTCCCTTCCTTTGAACATTCTAAAGCATATTAAAATAAGGCAAACAGAAATTTTAATAAGAGTTATTCACTAGTAATCTCCTAGTCTCCCAGTGGCCTAGTTATTTCTTCTGTTAAACAAGAAGATTTCAAATATTTTATTAATACAATATTTTGGGTAATATCTAAAAGTCACAAACTAGCAAGATCTGGTATAGGTAACAAAACTGGACAAATTAAAATGCCAAATTAGTGTTTGTTTGTTCTAAAATATTCCTGTTTGTCTTATTTATATTGACGAAACTATTTTGGTATTCCCATATTGCTACTGGGCTACAATGATCTATCATTCAGCTTCCAGGAGCAGGCAATTTTCAGGCTCTAAAAGAGTATCTTGAGAATAAAAAAAAGTAGATCCTGTACAAAACGTAATTTTTATAGCATTGCTGAGCTTTAAATAGGTGAAGTAAAGCTCCAAGGGGCCTCAGCAAAAATAAAAGCCCTCATCTTGAGCTAAAATTTTAACCGTGAGCTACAGTGCAAACTAAAGGAGTAGCTTGAGGGTAAACGCCAACATCAGCACCAAGTTCTGGAGATACAGCTTTCCATTAGCAGTGGGAATGGGGAGGTGAACCTGAGATGCTTGGATTATACCAGAGACCCTCAAAGGGTTTCAAATGGTCCCAGTCTGCAATGTCCCCACAGTCCCTGTGGAAACACACAAACCCTCTCTCATATGGAACATACACTGCATTCAGGCTCCAAGTTCTTCTTCACAATAAAATAATGTCAAACAGGAGATAACAGCCAACAATCACAAAATGTTCAGGGAAACTACCACTAGAAATGAGACTTGGAAGAAATGAAAAAAAAAATAGATTCAGACCACCCAGGACATCAGATACTGAGGTCTCAGACTTAGTACTACAAAATATGTATGAAATGTTTAAAGAAATAAAGGGTAACACCCCAAACATGCAGTGAGAGATGACCAAAACTGACTAGGAAGGTTTAAAAAAGAAGAAAATATAAGCTTTATAATCGAAAAATGTAATGGTTGAAATTTAAATAAAACCAAAGGGCAGATGTGTTAAAGAGAGTATGAGATGCCACCTCCCAAAAATTGGTGAACTAGAATCTGAATATAGATCTGAAAATCCTGTGACATGTCACAGAGACATAAAGGTAGGAAATATGGAAGACAGATCAAGTGATATATAAGAAAAAAATGTGAAAAATCTCACCTAACTCTAACCAGAGTACCTGGGAGAGAGAATAGAGAAAAAGAAGTAAAGGTAATATTTGTAGCACTAATGATTGTGAATCTTCCTGAATGAATGAAGTATATCAATCCACACCACCAAGCCCAATATCCAGGAAAAAGAAATAGGTGGAAATCCAGAACTAGACACTTACACATTACAATGAACCTGCAGGATACCCAGCTTTGACAAAGATCATAAGAGTAAACAGAAAAGATCACCTGCAAATGACAGAATGACAACAGACAGCCACATTAGGAGCCAGAGACAATCTAATGATATTTCAAATGGACTGGGAAACACTAACTGTCACCCCAGAATGGTGTACTCAGAAAAAACTATATTTTAAAAATGCTAATGAGATAAACATAAGTCAACAGATTTACGAACAATAAACACACACACACACACACACAATACATTATTGGAGGGAAAAAAGGGAAAACAAACCCAGAAGGATGGTCTACGATGGAAAAACAGATGGTAAACAAAAAGGAGGTAATTCTAAAAAAAATATTGTCTATGAAATAGGACATGAAATGTTTATAGAAATTGTAGTATTCTACTTTTTTACAAGCAACCAAGATGGTTTTTTTTTTCCTTACTGGATATGCTTAAGAAACAATGATGTAATGGAAAATGTTTTACAGACCATACAGAGGTAATAAAAAAAGTAAATTATGAATGAGAAAAGTAGAGTGAAAAATCAGGGCACGTAAATTTACAGTCACTGCTACCTTACAATTCTTTCTTTCTTGTAAAATATATAGTATATAAATAAATAATCCCCAGGGCATTCTCAGGTTCTTCCTAAGAAACCTACCTCTGTTATTTCTTTGAATAGTTAAGTTTTTGTTCATTTGCCTGTTGCAGAACATGCAATCTAGACACCATTCCAAGCCTTCTCAAGATCTGATCTTACTGCATATTTTGCATCCTTACTTCCACTATGCTCCTGACAAAACCAAACCACTCTGTTCTAAGCACATATGCTATGCTAATACTTTATTCACAGACAGAAATGTGCTTTTCTCCAATCCTACCATGGCTCAGTCCTATCCTTTCTGAGAGAGGCTTTCCAACCGTCACTTCCTTTAAGAAATCGTTCCTGACCTCCAGCCCTACCTTCTCAGGTAGAAACAACCTCTCTTACCTCAGAAGCAGCATGGTTTCGCTCAAGCTTCTCTTTTGGGACTTAGCTCATTCTCTCTTACAATGACTCTTCACATCTCATCTCCCTACTAGACTTCATGCTTGTTGAAAACAAGATCTATTTAAGAGTAAATTTTAAAAACAGAGCCTAGCATGGGACTTTACATAGAGCAGAGTTTCAATATTTGTGGAATGAATAAATGCGTGAATGTATGAAATGGAAAACATCTCTAAAACAAGTAAAATTTCACGAACAATATGAGAGATCAATCACTTGCAAACTACATAGACTGTGTATATACATTTATAATTATATATCCATATTTATATTTAGCAAATAACTAATGGGCCAATAAGATTCCATCTTTATAAACAAACAGAGACCCTGAGAAAATGGTCTAATCTATTATAAACTACGTATTAGAGAAATTCCACATTTGGCAAGATCAGAGCCTATTATATACAACTTCTCCTGTGCTCTTCATGATGTGAAAAACATCTACTTTAAAATAATTTAAAATGAGCTACTGAATCCATAAGGCTTGAAAAATACGACACCATAAGCTGGTTAAGAAATCATTCCTTCTGTGGAGAAACTGAAACCATCATACATTGCTAGTGGGAATATGAAATGGTGCAGCCACTGTAGAAAACAACCAGGCAGTTTTCCAACTGCTTAAGTAGAGTGACTTATGACCAGCGATTCTACTCCTAGGCATAGGCCCAAGAGAACAGAAAACATGTCTACACAAAAACCTGTACACAAATGTTCACAGCAGCATTATTAATCATAGTCAAAGAGTGAAAACCACACAAATGTCCATCAACTGGAGAATACATAAACAAAATGAGGTCTAACCATACAAAGGAATATTATTCAGCCATAAAAAGGAACAAAGGGGAGGCCTGGGTGGCTCAGTCGGTTGGGCGTCTGCCTTCAGCTCAGGTCATGATCCCAGGGTCCCGGGATCGAGTCCCACATCGGGCTCCTTGCTCAGTGGGGAGCCTGCTCCTCCTTCTGCCTGCTGCGCCCCCTGCTTGTGCGCACACACACACTCTCTCTCTCTCTCTCTGATAAATAAATAAATAAGGAACAAAGCACTGATTCCCACTACAACATGGATGAACCTCAAAAACATTAAGCTGGCTAAAGAAACCAGGCACAAAAGGCCACATATTGTATAAATCCCTTCACATGAAATATCCAGAATAGAAAAATCTATAGTGCTGGAAAGTAGATTCATGGTTTCCAGGTGCTGGGTGGCATTGGGAATTGATTTGGTGAGCAAGAAGGACCTTTCTGGGGTAAAGAATGTTGTAAAACTAGATTTTGCTAGTGTTTCATAACCTTGCAAATAAATTTAAAATCACTGAATAGTGAAGAAGAAGGAAGAAGAGGAGGAGGAGATCATTCCTTCAATCATATCCATCCATGTATAGATTCATGTGTCTGAGAATAATATATTACCTCTCATCAGCACCAACAATGACAGTTCTTGGTATTGAAAGAAATAAAGTGTTACTGATTGCATTATTTATTTCCCTGTGTCAGGATCCATCAGGACTACTCTAGTGGTAAAAGAAAAAAAAAAGGGAAAAAGAAAACACTTGGAAAAGTAAGACAGAGAAAAAGATGACTGGCAACATCTGCAACACTTCTGATAGTGCTCTTATGATAGAATTTTACAATAAATATTTCTATGAAATAATAGTGTCTGAATAGATGATTCTAGCACAAGAGATACTCTATGTCCTTTTCAGTTGGCTAGCATTCAGAGAAATACATATTGACCATAATGTATCTTCTCCAGAAGGCAAAGTAACTGCATTGTTACAGACGCATCAAGTGCCAGAGGTGGATGATGAAGGACCCTTTAGGTGAGCTCTATTACCGATAAAGAGAATTAAGAATTTTCAACAATAAGCATAACACACACACACACACACACACACACACACACACAGATAGGCATGGTATTTACTTGCTAATTGTCAACCTGATTCTATGATACTTTTCTCATCCTACTTTGGCAATAACCAATTAAACATGGTTCTGTCTTCATAAGGTTGTTAATAAAGAACACAGTCATAAATTTCCTTTAAAAAGATATTATTAAAGGGGCACCTGGGTGGCTCAGTCGTTAAGCGTCTGCCTTTGGCTCAGGTCATGATCCCAGGGTCCTGGGATCGAGCCCCGTGTCAGGCTCCCTGCTCGGCGGGAAGCCTGCTTCTCCCTCTCCCACTCCCCCTGCTTATGTTCCCTCTCTTGTTGTGTCTCTCTCTGTCAAATAAATAGATAAAATCTTAAAAAAAAAAGATATTATTAGGTTGATGTACAGCAAAATATGACAGAAAATTCAGAATAATTCAGCTATTTTCCTACATTAAAGGAAAAAATTAAACTTGGGGAAAATTTTGAGAAAAATGCCTTTCTGTCCTTTTCAGAAAAACTTCCAGTAGACAATGAATTCAAGTTTTAGCTGAAGTGGCAATAGTAAATCCAATATTTTATATTCATAATTTTCCCATTTGATCAAGTGATTCACTAATTATAATATTTCAATAGTTTCACATGGCTTTATGGTACCATGCTTCCTTTGCTTTCTGTTCCATGTGTAAGAGGTTCTCTTCCATTTGTTAAATATGGCATATTCTGTTCTCTCTAATCCTTCTGAGCTTATGATCTGCTCTGGTTGGAGCACCCCACGCTGCCTTCTCTCCGGCACCCACACACATCCTCACCTCCACTGCTTCCCTCAACCGCCCTTCACCATCACTACCCTCCATTACCTGGCTGACTTCCTATTTCTATTTCAGATCTCAAATGCCTCAAGATGTCTTCTTCTGGATCTCCAGTCTAAATTAGGTATACCTGTTATAAAGTCCCAAAGAACCCTATATTTCTCTTTTTATCATACTTGAACTATAACTATTATTAATCTTCCCAATGAGATTATAAATTCTGTATGGATAGGGGCCATATCATTTTTGACTCATTATTTCTGAAAAATTTAGTCACAAAGATATTGTTTGGTATTCAGCAGATGCTTAATAAATACTGGCTGAATAACCAACTGAATAAATGCAACTAAATATATACCATATGTATATTCTAGATTTATTTCATCTTTTTGCTTTTAACCTATAGTAGCCTGAAGATGGGGTCCATGTTTTGTACCTGAGTGTCTTTAATAGTACCTATCAAAGAGAATGCATTTAATACAGATTAACATCATTCTGTTTTAAAACTTTTCACAGAAGTATAAAAATACTTCAAAGTGCACATTCTGCTACCTCACTTTTTCCTAGAAAATTATTCTTGCTGTTTAATATACATTTGTGTTATACATTGTATAACATACAATCATATATATATATATATATATATATATATATATATATATATATATATATATGCAAACAAACAAAACAAACCTTTCCATTACAATTTTACTCTAATTTCTGTTATCCTATTTACAAATCCAACCATCTTAGCTACTGCGTCGGCCATTCTAAATGTTTCTCCAGAATCACTCACTAACGTTCTGAACCTTGCTCTGTGCCCCAGGAGGACAGGTTACATGGACTTCATCAATTGGCTCTCCAGTTGCATTCTGGTTTCCATTTGGGTCTGGCCAATGGTAGCCACCAGGAGGTGAGTAAGAGAGCGGGAAAAGTATATTTTATTTATTCTTCTGGTTTGCTCCATGCTGATGTGTGGTATGGCCGTGTTTGTATCCTTCCGCCTAAAGCAAGAGCTTCTGTAGGGGGCCCCTCCTACAGTTGAAGCTCTCCCAAGGCACTTTTCCTTTCCTTGCTCCATCAAGATTAGGAGTGTCAATAGTTCCCACCACTGCTAGTCGCTGGGCACTTCACCATCTCTTATGGGTTCTCTTAACCCCGTCCACAACACTGTAAATACCCCTTCTATTAGAAAGGCTTGTCAATTATCTTAGTTGAGTATGTCGTTAAGTTCCTGCTGGGCCCTTGACTGATAGACTACCATACATAAAGACCATCACATAGTCCCTCCTTGAAACGATATTGTGGAACGGACAGGGCACTGGACTGTCTGTCGGTGAAATCAAATACAACTCTGCATTCTTGACTCCAAGACTCTAAAAATGGCATGGCGTCCACCACTACTTGTTCTTCTCGCCCAGTGGGCTTCCAGCTGAGGATTGGTCGGTGTGGTGTATCAAAAGACAAAAAAGTACCATGAATCCCTGTGGGTTAACTAGTCCAGTAGTTTTCAAGTGGAGTTCCAGGCATTTCTAGAGCTGGGCTTCTCAAACTTTACTGTGAAACATATCACTGCTGCACCTATTAGAATGCAGACTCTGATTCAGCGAGTCCAGCGGGGGCTTGAGATTCCCCATCCCTAACTAGTTTCTGAGGTTCTGTGTCTCCAACCAGCTGTTGCTGCTGCTGACCACATTCTGAGGGTCAATATCCTCCAGTGTCTGTGGTCCTGCCTCCAAGTGGGTCTCAGAAGTATGCGGGAGCTGGGGAGAAAGAATTTCCTCCCCTAACATCTTGACTTTCAGCAGTTTTACATATTATGATTCCAAATAAGATTTCATGACTATCTCTTTAAACATTTATGAACTACTCCAATACTAGCCTGATGCTCACTTCGCAAGTGACATCAAGAGGTAAGATGATTTACTCTAAGTCATAGCTAACTGGTGACAGAGACACAACTAGAATTCAGGTCCTGACACAACAACCAGTTAGTCTTCTTTACGGACTCTGGTTCTTTTTTCTTCTCTTTTTCTTATTTCTGTTTTGAATATTGCAGTACTTTGGAAATTGTGAGAAAAATCTACTCATGTTTACATGGGTTGTTGAGTCCCAGCATGACTGGACCCATCTGGGGGCACTGAGAACTTTCCAGGGAATGGGGTGTAGCATTGTAAAATAATTTATAATCCTGTCGGAGGGCACTCAAAGTAACTACCTTCTTATAAGGGTGCATATTACTCTAGGTAATGTTGGCAAATGCAAAGAAAAAATAGTGCTTATGTTTCAAGTTTGGCTGACATTACTTTTCCTCTGTATTCTGGAATATGTGGACATAAATATTTTTAGCCTCAGGACCCCATACTGCCTGCTATTCTGCTTATCTGATTCTCTAAAACTTGTGCTTTTCTGAAAATATAATAGAGGAACAGGAAACATTTCCAAAGGGTTTCTTTCCACCTTTTTACATAATATATGTATTTTTACATTAGGAATATGTGCAAAACCCAAGAAACACATCACTAGAAAAATTTAATAGTTTGTAAGTATCAGTATTTATTCATATTCATCTTCAATTTTGTCATTTTCAGTAGATACCAAAATTGAAACCTTACTCCGATCTGAAGCCCTGACATGGTTGGTTTTATGCTTTTTATCCACTATCCGTGACTCACTGCTCTTGATTAATATCCCTTCAAAATATTTACATTCTATTTCTTGTGTCTCATAACCAGTATTTATAAGCTTGAAATCCACTTTTCAAACCTGTGGCTAAAGCAGAAACATGAAAACCAAGCTTGGACTTTTTTGACTTTTACAATATCATAGCTATGTCAGAACATATTTTCAATAAACCATGTTTTGCTTACTATCTTGCTACCTAGCAAAGGCTCTAATGTCCTGCAAATGGGCCTACCAGGACTGAGGTGACAGAGCTTGCTGTGCTACAAAGGATAGGCTGGATATCATTATCAAGAAGAGTATCTTAATCTTCTCTAAATAACGCAATCACAGCAATCCTTCTGCCTGAGCCTTTCAAATGAAAGAACCTTGTTACATCATCTTTCAAGTTACCTTTCAGGTAAACGTGCCAAGAAAAAAGATCTCATAGAGGAAAAAGAAGAGCCAATCTTTGCCATCAGGCAGTTCGCCTCTGCTCATGTGCCTATCTGCATTTGGAGGGACCTCCCTCAATCTCTATGTTTCCAACTTCCTCCTATCTTTCAAGCTGAGCTACTTCTTCTTCCCCTAATGGTTCTCAGCCCTGGCTGCACATTAACATCATTGGAGAGACATTAAGGTATCGGCTTCCAGGGTCCAGGTCCACACCAGACCAAGGGAATGAGAAAGCAGCTCACTCATGTTTCATGGATGCAATATTCTCTTCTTATTTAAAAGAGCCAAACAAAACAAACACAACAAATAAAAAAAAAGCAAAACAAAAAAACTTGAGGCAGATGTTTTCTCAAATACTCTCTCCATTTTCCTGCAACAAATCAATTTCTGAGTCCTTAGGGTATCGGTCTCCCTTATCTTTTGGAATAATTTTAATATTTGGCACTGGATATTTACTTTTTACTTGAAGGAAGATAAACATATCTAAGCCTTAGCACCAGAGAAAAACATGTTATGTGGATTATCTTTGTTTTCCTTAAAGATTATTTATATGCTGGTTGAATTCCCCTCCCATATTGGAAGTTAGAGCGCAGGTTAATGTAAGTACACTTTATCTATGTTCCTGGTGTCCAGCAGACATCTAACAGCACTTAAGTCTTTTTTATTAAAGAGATCTCATGCCAATCCACTAGACAGAAAAAAGAAGAAGCTCAGCATATTTTTGCTTCTCGGTGTCATACAATAGGAGGTACACAATATTGCCATACCAATATTCTTGCCAAAAACCTTTAACCTGAAGAAAGAGAGAGAGAGAGAGAAACCAAGACACAGACTCTGAACTACAGAGAACAAACTGATGGTCACCAGAGGGGAGGTGGGCGGGGGGATGGGGGAAATAGGTGACGGGTATGAAGGAGTGATGTGTGGGTGGGTGACGTATGGAAGTATTGAGTCACCATATTGTACACCTAAGCCTACTATTACATTGTATGTTAACTATACTGGAATTAAAATAAATTTTAAATAAAGAAACAAAAAGTGTTCTGTGGTTTTAATATACTCAGATAATACTGTGAAAGCACTTTAATTGGCCTTAAAGAAAAAAAACTTTGTGATAATTAAAAAACAAACAAAAAACACCTTTAACCTAATCTGATTCATGAGGAAACAACAAGAAAAATTCAGATCATGGAACTTCTGAAAATATGCTAAAGTCATAAAAACAATAATGGGAGTCTGTTTATTATTTTTTTTAAGGTTCTATTTATTTATTTGAGAGCAAGACAGTGTAAGAGAGAGAGAGAGAAAATGAGTGGGGGGAGGGGCAGAGGGAGAAGCAGACTCCCCGTTGACCAGGGACCCCAACACAGGGCTCCATCCCAGGACCCAGGGATCATGATCTGAGCCAAAGGCAGCCACTTAACTGACTGAGCCACCCAGGCGTCCCCTGGGAGTCTGTTTAGAATAAAGGTGGTTAAAAAACACAAAAACCAAATATAACATATAATGCTCAATTGGATCCTAGGGGAAATAAAATTGGGGGGACAAGTGGGGAAATTTTAATATAAATTATATTTTAGATAATATACTTTCCAAGTTAAACTTTGGGGGTTTGACAATGGTATTACGACCACGTAGTTGAATCTTGGCTTTGGGAGAGAGATGCTAAAATCCTAGGGATTAGGTGGTGGGACTGAATCTCAAATACTAAAAAAGTAAAGCTCTCACTATTTGCCTAAAACATGATATCACGTAATGGAAAACCTTAAAGATTCCTTCCAAAAACTGTCAGAACTAATAAACAAATTCAGTCAAGTTGCAAGATACAAAATCAATGCACAAAAATCTGTGTGTTTCTGTACACTAGTAATGAATTATCAGAAAGAGAAATTAAGAAAACAGTCTGACTTACAATTGCAATCAAAAAGGAATAAATTTAACCAAGAAGTATCAAAAAACTACCAGACATTAAAGAAAGAAATTAAAGAGGACACAAATGGAAAGATATTCTGTGCTAACGGACCAGAAGAAATAATATTGTTAAAATGTCCATACTACCCAAAGCAATCTACAATAGTAGACAATGAGAAGATTAAGGCAGAAAGGTCATCAAAACAGAAAGTGGATCTCCAGTCTTTACCAACTTGTGCCTACCTAGATCAGACAGTTATGCCTATTTTATTAAAGGGAGCTGCTGTGCTTGCAAAAGAAAGACCGCCAAATCCCAAAGAATTTCTAGCATTGTATCTTTTAAAAAAACAAGGCACAGGTTGAAGATCAAAACTGACTTACTGGTAAGAACAGAAAAATCTGGTTCTTACTGTAGGTTTACATGATTAAGAGGCAGCTTTCATTGCCATGAGTTTTCTCCTTTTTGGATGTATAAGAACCTTCGGGACCACAGAACTTATTTCCAGAATTGCAGAAGAAAACATATTTCCCTTATTTTCATTTAATCACCATACTTAATGAGTGTATTCTGTACAATTTTTTCTCAGATTGTCTTTAACTTTGTTTTAAAATGACCTTCAAAATAAACTGTTAAAATATTTTTAAAAAGCTATAGTAATTAAAACAGTGGGTATTGGCATAAAAACAGACATGTAAATCAATGGAACAGAAAATAGAGAGCCCAGAAATACACTCACACATACATGGTCAATTAACTTACAACAAAGGAGCCAAGAATGTACAATGTGGAAAAGACAGTCATTTTAAAAATGGTGCTGGGAAAACTGGACAGCCACATGCAAAAGAATAAAACTGGACTATCACTTTATGCAACACACACAAATTAACTCAAAGACTTGAACTTAAGACCTGAAACCATAAAACTCCTAGAAGAAAACATGGGAGGTAAATTCCTTGACAAAGGTCTTGGCAATGCCACCAAAAGCAAAAGCAACAAAAGCAAAAATAATCAAGTGGGACTACATCAAACTAAAAAGATTGTGCACAGAAAAAGAAATCATCAACAAAATGACAAGGTAACCTACTGAAGGGGAGAAAACAATTGCAAATCATAGATCTGATAAGGGGCTAATATCCAAAATTTATGAAGAATTCATACAACTCAATAGCAAAACAAAACAAAAAAAACCAACCTGATTAAAAAACAGGCAAAAGATCTGAATAGAAATTTTCCAAAAATATGTAGATAACTAATAGGTACATGAAAAGGTGCTCAACATCACTAGTTATCAGGGAAACACAAATCGGAACAATGAGATATCACATCTATTAGGCTAGGATCAAAAACACAAGAAGCAACAAGTGTTGGCGAGGATGTGGAGAAAATGGAAACCTGGTGCACTGTTGGTAGAAACGAAAACTGGTACAACCACGATGGAAAACAGTACAGTGGTACCTCAAAAAATTAAAATAGAACTACCATATGATCTAGTAATTCCACTTCTGGATATTTATCTGAAGAAAATGAAATCACTAATTCAAAAAGATGTATGTATCCCCATGTTCATTACAGCACATTTATAATGCTTAGATAGGGAAACAATCTAAGTGCCCATCAATGGATGAATGCAAGATATATATAATGAATTTATATATATGAATACATATTTAACTCAACCATTAACAAAGGAAATCTTGCCATTTGTGACAACATGTATGGACCTCAAAGGCATTAGGCTAAGTGAAAAGTCAGAGAAAGACAAATACCATATGATCTTTCTTATATGTGGAATCTTAAAACAAAACAAGAACACCAAGCTCATAAATACAAAGAAGACAGGTATTCATGAGAGGCAGGGTGTACAAAGAAGTGGAAGAAATGGGTGAATATTGTTTTTTGTTTTAGTTTAAATAAGTAAAATAACAACTTAAAAAATAAATAAAAAGACCCTATATGATCTCACCCTGTGTAACTCCTAAACCACGGGGTTAGGTGTTAGACACAAGTCAACCCCTAACAGATACATGGGGAAAATACAAAAAATGGTCTAATATACATGTAAAAAGAACAAAAAATCTAGCAAGTTATGTCATAGATCACTCCAATTAATTTGAAAATATTATTCTCAAGGATGCAATAAGCTACAATATTAATTTTTTATTTTATTATTATCTAAAGAGTATTTTTTTAAGTTTTTATTTAAATTCCAGTGTGTTAACATACAGTGTAATATTAGTTTCAGGTGTACAATATAGTGATTCAACACTTTCATGCAATGCCTGGTGCTCATCACAGCAAGTGCTCTCCTCAATCCCTATTACCTACTGAACCCATCCCCCCACACTCCTCCCCTCTGGTAACCATCAGGTTGTTCTGGACAATTCAGAGTCTGTTTCTTGGTTTGCCTCTCTCTCTTTCTTTCCCTTTGCTCATTTGTTTTGTTCCTTAAATTCCACATATGAGTGAAATCATATGGTATTTGTCTTTGTCTGACTGACTTATTTTGCTTAGCATTATACTCTCTAGCTCCATCCATGTTGTTGTAAATGACAAGATTTCATTCTTTTTTTTTTTTCAGTGATTTTTTTTTTTTTAACGATTTTATTTATTTGACAGAGACACAGCGAGAGAGGGAACACAAGCAGAGGGAGGGGGAGAGGGAGAAGCAGGCTTCCCGCGGAGCAGGGAGCCCGATGTGGGCCTCGATCCCAGGACGCTGGGATCATGACCTGAGCTGAAGGCAGACGCTTAACAACTGAGCCACTCAGGCGCCCAAGATTTCATTCTTTTTTATGGCTAAGAAATACAATGGAATATTACGCAGCCATATAATATTAATTTTAAAACATTTGTTTTACTCCTAGTGTCACAGTATTAATATACCCATTAGCTATGATTCAAAAGGAGTTAGAAGCAAAATAAAAATTACATTTAATAAGATTAGAAAATGAATATTTTTAAGAAGAAAAAAAGAATTATTTTGATATATAACAAATTTTTAAATGCTATCATGTAAACCAGAGATTGGAAAAAATGACCCTAATTACATGAAAAATCCCTAACTACATGTAAATTATGAATATAGCTAAAATGATATTGCTTTTCTGACACCAAGTATTTATTGTTTTGTGAAATCAACACTCATGATGACTCATAAAAAAATAGTACAGTGTTAACAATCAGTAAATCTAGATATCAAAACTGCATTTTGCTAGTTTCCAACTTTTCAAGAAGCTTAAAGCTTTCTAATAAAAGTTTGGTGGAAAAAAGTTTCAGATTTTGAGTTAGAATATTAACATCTTCACAGAAATTGGCACATGGTAAATTCACACTAAATGACTGTTAAATACTAATTTTAAAAACCAGTTTAAGGAATCAGTCCTCGATTTGTATTGCTGCAAAGATTCTATGATGGTTAACACACGTTAAGGAGGTATTCAGGGGAAGTGTTTTGGGTGGGCTTCCCAGACAGACAGTCTGACCTTTTCAACAGTAATTATCTTGAACTCTATATATCACAATTGTTCCTACTCTTTGCTCTTTCTAATGCCCAATACCTTTGAACATCTAATCATTTTGTATTTCCCTGAAATAGAGAATGAAACAATGAAATATAAAACTATTCAAAGCTATAACACAGGACATTTTTGGTGAAATAAGGAGAGAACTCAAACTTCAGACAAAAATGGCATACCACATATCAGGGGAAAAGCTTATTAAACTTCAAGATTAAATACAAAATTCTTCAGGCACTCAAGCAGTGAAAAAAAGCAAGTCTCTTCAAGGGATCAAAACCAGGCTTGTTTCAAACATCCCTGCAAAGAATTAGATGCCAGGGAAAAAAATTCCTTAGGAGAAAAAAATGTGACCCAAGGATATCTTGCCCAGAATAATTTGTTTGACTTTTCATTCTGGACAGAAATAATCTTTATAAAAACCACAGTGCCATGCCATATACATATGTGTATGTGTATAATTTATGTTTATAAATATATATTTAAATGTCTAAAACATATTTATATATGATATTTATATGTACACAATATTTTATATATAATATCTATAGCCATATATATGTATAAGATAAAATGAAGATGATCATAACACTGTCACCACAAGGTAGTTGTAAGAATTAAACAGGATCTTATAATATCAATGTCTGGCTCTAAGGAAATGCTTAATCAAGAGTCCTTCTTAATTTTTTATTACGTAGGACGACTAAGAATTGCACACACAATGGAACACTACATTTAAAACTAATGATGTAATGTATGGTTTAATGTATGGTGATTAACATAACAATAAAAAATAGGTTAAAAAAAAAAGAATTGCACACACATAACTCCAATAAGGCAAATGTTTAAAAAGCCAAGACAGCTCTGGGGACCCAAAGGAAGGGCAGATCATTTCAGCTGAGCCCCATCAATGGAGGCGTGATCAAGAGGTGGGGCTTCTTTCCAGACACCCTTCGTAAATTTCTGTGGCGCAAAGACAGATGACCTGGGCGCCTGGGTGGCTCAGTTGGTTAAGCGACTGCCTTCGGCTCAGGTCATGATCCTGGAGTCCCGGGATCGAGTCCCGCATCGGCCTCCCTGCTCGGCAGGGAGTCTGCTTCTCCCTCTGACCCTCCCGACCCTCCCCCCTCTCATGCTCTCTCTCTCTCAGTCTCTCTCTCAAATAAATAAATAAAAATCTTTAAAAAAAAAAAAAAAAGACAGATGACCTGTTAGTTAAACATTTGAGTTTGTGGAGGAAGAGTCCTAGAAAAATTTGAAAGATGTATAAATCCATTTTATTTTCTTCCTTTTTTTCAGCAAATGTGTGTTTTTCATGGAATAAGATGGTAAAGGAAAGGATAGGCAAAACAATGAATAACAAGTTTTGAAAGCCACTAAAAGAAATAAACACTTTTTGAGAATGAGAAATGCCACCAATTTATTAAATGGGGAGGCAAGAACATTATAAATGACTCTAGAAAATTACAGACTTTCAGCAATACCTTTTAACTCTCTCTCTGTGAAGGTCAGCTCTAATTACCAGGACAGTGCTACTGCTGTTAAGATTGTAGGAAACCACAACAAAATAGGGAAGGATACAGACGCTGATTACTTGAACTAATTAAGTACATTCAAATCTGTAGTCCCAATGATGTTCTCCACACAGACATTTAGAAATGAGCTGAAGGCATCAGCTCTACACGTCAGACAGGGAAGGCACGGTGGCTGGTGAGAACCATGCAACAAGTTTTCTTTCAGTCATTATTTAGATTTTGTTCTTATGATGAGGCAGAAGGAGATAAATGAATAGAACATATGCCAATATGAATAGATCGAATGCCATTTCATGAGCAGGGAAAAAAAGAGTTCAAACAGCAAGCAAAGAATCAGTATGTGCATACTACGAATGTGAAATAATTTACTTTTGAGAAGCATATAAAGATATTGTTAAAGGAGTATTATTCTCCTCAAAGTAATACAAAGTAACATAAACATGATAGTCAGTCAGTCAAGCAACACTGAACTGAGTGGTCAAAGTGTGCCTGGCAGTGAGCCAAGAGACCCATTTGCTATAGGGCAGAGCTCAAAACCCATTTAAAAAAAAAAACTGTTATTGGTAGCATGTCGTCCTTCTTTGAGTGTGGATATAATTTTGGAAGAACCCTAAAGTGATTCTGAGCTAGCCTAGAATAAAGTAGTTGACTGACTTGAGTAATATAATTTTGGTTACCAACCAGATATGACTAAGCAGGACTAAGAGGGCTTACTCATGTAATTTGTACAGTGGCTTTGACAGAAATTTCAAGAGGAAAACCCAAAAATTCTTTTGTAACCTCACCATTACTGGAAAAAAGCATGTCACCTGCCAAGACCCTGCTCTGAAAGATGCCTACGTGAATGTTTGGTCATTTATTGAAAATTCTATCTTATTGCTACTATATTCCACTTGCATATGTATAGGAACTTAACCAACATGAAGTATTTGTTTTTCACTTTGAAATATGTCTGGAAGGAAAATTTATATTTTGAAACTTATTTAGAATTCGAGGGAGTCAAAGTCTCCTAGGCCAGGTGTATTTTACAAAGAGTACCATTTTCTGGATAAAAAAGCTGACCACTAAATGATGAGCCCTGTAAGAGGGTAGAGAGCATCCTTAATCTTCATCCATTCTATAATTTTCTGAATTACCAAAAAGGCCACTCACAGGGATTAATACTCAACTCCTCCTCCCTGGTGTGGAGACTGGCATATCAACTATCCAACTAAAACTCTTACTGGTTAGCTCATATAGAGAGAGAATTGTTAGGTCTTCAAGAAACAGAAAAGTTCTGTCTTCTACAGACTTACAATATTAAAATGTAGTTGAATATATAGGATATGTATATGTAATACATATTATATACAAGATATGTAAATATACACATACATATTGAAGTCTCTACAAGCCCACATATGCTAACTGACAAATTCTGGGTAAAAAAAAAAAAAAGGCACAGAGGTTCAGAAGAGGTAGCAATCAGTATAGCTCATGAATTTAGCTGTTGTATTTCCAAGTTAGTAAACAGCTATTATGGTCAATTTATTCATCTGTATTTTAAGAAATAAAGTAGAAAAACATGTGCCACAAAATGTAAATCATCCTTCCTCCCAGCTCCAAAATTAAATCTTTGATCAAACGTCTGCAGCTATTTTCAGAATAACTGTATACTGTTCCAAAGGAAAGGTGGCTCCCATTTAAAGACTGTTTTTTGAGAAATGCCTGATATAGCCAAATCTACCTGATAATTTCAGTAAAAGCAGAACTGGTAATTGGTCTCAACTAGGCATAATATTGGAGAAAATTTAGGAGAAATCTCACGGGCTAAAGTACGTGATACAGAGGTGAGGAGACTCCGTTTTCTTCACTTTAAACTGTTTTATTGAGATATTATTCATGTATCAAAAAATTCACCCCTTTAAAAAGTATAATTCAGTGGATTTTATAGTACTCATCTTGCAACCTTGATAAAGTTGTTTGTTAGTTGTAATTTTTGTGTGTGTGGATTCCTTAGGGTTTCTCTATAGAGAAGATCATACCATCGAAAAATAGAGATCGTTATACTTTTTTTTTCCTTTTCCAATTTGAATGTCTACTGTATCTTTTTCTTAAATCATTGCCCAAGTAAGAATTTCCCATGCAATGTTGAATAAAAGAGCAGATACATTTGTGCTGTTCCTGAAATTAGGGGGAAGACAGGCACTCTTTAACCATTAGCTACGATCTGCACTTTTCCCCGATTCTCTTCAGCAGGTTGAGAAAGCTGCCTTGTTATGGCTAGCGTACAGAATATCACTATCTTGGAAGGATGCTGGTTTGTCAAATGCTTTCTCTGAATTTATAAAGATGCTGGTGAGGCTTTTGCCTTTTATTCCATTACTTGGGTGTATTACACTAATTGATTTTCAGATGTTAAACAAACCCTACGTTCCTGGGATGAATTTTACTTGCTCGTGGTGTATCATCATTTTTAAATGTTGCCACATTCAGTTTACTAGTATTTTGCTAAGGATTTTGCAACTATATTTGTAAGGGATATTAATCTGTGCTCTTAGTTCCTTGAGATGTCTTTGTCTGATTTTGGTATCAAGGTAATAATACTGACCTCATAAAATATTTCAGTTTTGCCTCCTCCTCTATTTTTCAGAAGGGGTTATAAGTGTTGGTATTAATTCTTCTTTAAATGTTTGGTAGAATTCACCAGTGAAGTCTAGGCATTGCTCTGTTTCATTGGTTTTATATAAAAATAACATGGTAATAGAAAGATCTACAGGGAATAGAGAAGACCTGTGTTTTTGTCCTTGATTCTGCTATTGAGAAACAGACTTTTGGCAATCTAACGTTCTATGTTTGTTAGAGGTGAGTTAGAGAACACAGAGTTCTATGTTTCTGTGTTAGAGGTGAAACTATCCATTCTATCTATTTTCAAGGATTGTTTTTGAAGATTAAGTGAAACAATAGATGTATGATCTTTCTGTAACCAGGAAGTGCCATTCCACTAGACCCCATTCTGTTCAAGTCTTCTCGGCTCTACTATGGAAAATTCTATCTGCAGACAGTTGGAATTTTCATGAAGTATCTGACAAGCAAGCCTGGTACCTTCACCTTTGTCCCTGGGGCAAATACGGCAACCGCAGAAGAAAGAAAAAAACTATGACAAAAAGGTTAAACTTTTGCTTGCCGACTGTGAGCTAAGCCTCTGAGCAGAGTGCCAATCAGCCACAGTGGTTGCCATACTCTGTCCTGAAAGGAGTACCTGTGGCAATCAATGTACTACCTGATTTCTTTTGTTCCCAGGACTCGTTCTCCCAAACGTTTTACTACCAAAAGTGGAAGTCAGAGTGGTGCCAAGTTCCCTACTCACCAATAAAATTGTCTTTATAAGAAAACCAGCCATTACCTGGACATTTTTTTCAGTTAACCTCAACAGTGAAGACTAATCCCCATCATGCTTTTCACCGTTTAGAAAAAAAGCCAATCTCTAAATAAATTTTTTTTTTCATAAAATGGACTATTTCCTACCTACAGAATTACCCAAGGAGCTGCTATATATCTACCTGTATGTCCAAACCTAGCATGAAGTGAATTAATGTGTTTATTGCTCTAACCTTGAGAATAAAGTTTGTCCCCTACTTACACCTGACTACATAAAATCAGTCACCAATGCTGCTCATATCCTGCCCTCCCAACCCTTCCCTCTGTTGTAGGTCTCATGGCCTCTGGCAAAGTCGTCATAGTTTTTGAAGAATGTATGCTTTAAGAAGAGGAAGAAAGAAAAAAACTATGACAAAAAGGTTAAACTTCTGCTTGCTGACTGTGAGCTAAGCCTCTGAGCAGTGCCAATCAGTCTGGATGGGCAATGTGCCACAGAACTACCATGTTCTTATGTTGTCTACAGCCTTTCTTTTGAATTATTTCCTTGCCTGCATCTTCAACAATTAATTATATTGAAGAAAATCAGAAATCTCTTCTTAAAACACAAATAATTCTTGAAGGGCTATGGCTCCCAGTGACTCAGAGCTTAGAAAAACTTAATATAATTAAATTGCTTTCCTTCTAAGTTCCACCTGAACTCCATCCATTACATTGAAAGAATGAATAATTTTATTTGGCAGGGGAAAAAAAGGTAGATTAAGATCATTTAGAATGAGAAGTAATTTGTAAAGTTGAAAAGATTGGCAGGATACCATAGTAAAGGACTTAGGGTACCATAATGGTAACAATTATCACATACTCACAGTATGTGCTAGGCACAATTCCAAGTGAAGTATTCCATTTAATCCTCTTGACAACCTTACGAAATAGGTACAATTATTATCTTTGTGTTATAGAAGAGAAAACTGACACAAAGGGAGATTAAGAAACTTGTCCAAAGGGGCGCCTGGGTGGCTCAGTTGATTAAGCATCTGACTCTTGATTTTGGCTCAGGTCATGATCTGAGGGTCATGAGATCCAGCCTCAGTGCAGAGTCTGCTTGAGATCCCTTCTCTCTCCCTCTCCCTCCACCATTTCCCCTACTTGCTCACTCGATAGATAGATAGATATAGATAGATAGATAGATAGATAGATAGATAGATAGATAAAATCTTAGGAAGGAAGGAAGGGAAGGAGGGAGGGAGGGAGGAAGGAAGGAGGAAAGAAACTTGTTTAAGGACACATCACCAAGAGGTAGAGCCAGAATTTAAACCTAGGTCTATCTGAACTCTACTTTTAAAAACTGAAGTATAATTTGCATAGAGTAAAAAAAAAATCACCCCTTGTATGTACAGAAAACCATTTTCTTGGGTTTTTTTTTTATTCTTATGTTAATCCCCATACATTACATCATTAGTTTTAGATGAAGTGTTCCATGATTCATTGTTTGTGCATAACACCCAGTGCTCCATGCAGAATGTGCCTTCCTCAATACCCACCACCAGGCTAACCCATCCTCCCACCCCCCTTCCCTCTAGAACCCTCAGTTTGTCAGAAAACCATTTTCTTATACCAAATTTTCTATAAAGTCAATCTCTGCCAAATAATGAAAGAGGAAAATTTCTAAAAGCAGTTGTTAAGTATCTTATTTGGATTTCCTCCTCACTGAACACTGTAGAAAAATTTGTACTTAAAGACACAATAAGCTAAAATTGAGAAATTATGTAGTTGGCCTCTTTCTTCCTCCTAAAAGGAAGCAAGCTGTTTCAACAGTGTACACAGATGTCCTCAAGTGCACCGTGTGAGCGACACACAAGGAGAGGAGTTGCTCCATCCATCCCATCAGCAGATGTAGAAGGCGAGCTTGTTCAAGAGAGGCAAGGCTGGGAGTGGAAAGAGGATGTACGGATGGGCTTGGAAGTCAGGGAAGATACTTGCTTGAACCAAAGACCTATTACTTATTGACCTCAGAGAAGGCACTTACCTCTCATTTGTGAAACGGAAGTAATTGTAGCACTTTTATATAACTGTGGTGAGGATTAAGTAAGATGTAGAAAATACAGACAATGGGTTAGTTTCCAGTACCAGCAAGGAGATTAAATGGTATGGTAGCTGGTGGTGGTGTTAGCATGCAGCTACCCTCGTACCCCAGCCAGAAACATCTCACTCTTCTCTGAACAGCTGTTGAATGTCAGGCAATTCTTTCTGAAGAGACACCCCATGGTGAAAGCCAGAGGAAGCGGTACCTCCCTGAGAGGAAGAAATATCTACGACTTCCTTTGCATCCTAGGGGATACCCAGAGAAAGACAGTAATTGCTTTCTCCCTTAGAAAGTTAATGCTCTCTTATACAGTTTTGCCACAGTGACTAGAAATTCTGGTCCAATCCTTTCCCTGAGCACAATATGGGATGAGGAGGGAACCGGAGTCGGAAGTTCTCTGGTTCCTTTCTGAGGGTTGGGATTTAAGAGAAGGAAGGTATGGAGGGGGCTCTGTAAACTCATCAGACCCCTCTGGCTGGGTGTTCAGATCCATGAGGATGAGGAACTTGGTCAGTGTGAACTCTTCTTTTTTCTATGCTTCCACAGTTGCTCTCTTTTGACTCCCAGAGACTTCTTCTGAAAAATGCTATACTTTGTAAACCAAGGTGGGGGAGGGATTCTTCCAGCTTTGGAGCATTTATGAATCATCTCTGACCAGGGGCTGAGGTGGATGTGGTTGGTGCTGACTCTGCCCACCCACTCTCCCTGCCTGGGCCTCTGGGTAAGCTGGTAATAAAGAGATATGTAATAAGACAAAAGCAGAGGGAAGTAAAAGATGACCCTAGACTTAAATCCTGCTTACCTAGGATTAAAAAAAAAAAAAGAAAAAAAAGGCAATGATCACATATATGTGACTTATTGCCTCTGGTTGAATGCAAACTACTGGAGCAAACAGCCTCTGTCTTACTCGCTTCCTTTGGATTATAGCACCTTACAATGCAGGAGGTGCTCAGGCTCACAGCATTTGCTTGTATTATATGGAGGCGACATGTATGCTGCAAAAAGACCTGGATCAGAAAAATGTAGGGTCTAGTTCTAGCCCTGGCACTGCTCAATCTATCTGGGCCTTCATTGCCTCAAATTTAAAAAGCTGAATTGGATTATTTCTAATCCAACTTTGAGCTCTAAAATGAAGGAGGGAGGGAGGGAGGGAGGGAGGGCGGAAGGGTGGGAGGGCGGGAGGAAGGAAGGAAGGAGAGAAAGAGGGCTTCTATCAGACAAAATTCAATCACAGAAAACTCCCTAAGGAAGCATACTTGTCAGTTAATGGCTTCAGAGAATGGGAAAGTTACTGCCACTGTTTTAAGACAGACTTTGGTGAATTAAAAAGGATTTGGACCAAGAATGAAATTTTCCATCCCAGACAGAAGCAAGACAGAGAATGTGGATGAGCCAGTGAAAATGACCCATTTCCAGTCATTCTGCAAGTTGGTCCTGCTACGTTGAGTTAGCACATCTGTACCTTTTCTTTTATTTGGCCTGTGGTAATAGTGAAACGTTTCTCTTTATTTGCTAAGGCCTGAGCATCCGTCTAGTTCCTCGTCTTTGTAATTCATAAGGTGAAGAGAGAACCAGTGGATTAAAATGCACAGCATCAGGACTGTGCACTTTCACGGTTTCGAGGGTCTATGCACTGCTCCACGGAATAGAGCAGGAAAGGAGAGTCTTTTCTGAAATGCAGATAACAAAAATCTTATCTTGCAGTAACAACCTCCAGCAATCAATTATGTTGCTACTAGCTGATAGTAGTAAAACCTTTTTCAATACATGAAATTTATTTTAAAAGACAGCTATCATATCTGTCCACTAAATTTCCACAAGCCTTCAATACTCCCTTCCCTTACATTCAAATGTTAACCAATATTTCTTTCAATGACTACCTATGTACTTTGACACCTAACTTGAATTTCCCCCAATGAATGAACTGGTTAATTAATTAATTAAAAAGAAAGTGCTACTGGGCTCACTCCTTTAGGAAGCTAAAACATCTGATGGTTCTCAGAAGGAGGTAATTATCGATGTCTACTATAGTTGGCTGACTATAAAAATGTAGGATTTACTTTTGAAACGTCATCCAAAGGATGGTATGTGGTAAACACTACACAGGGAGGGGAGCTGGGTGCTCAGTCGGTTGAGCGCCCAACTCCTGATCTCAGGGTTGTGAGGTCAGATCCCACGTTGGGTTCCATGCTAGGTGTGGAGACTTCTTAAAAAAAAATAACAGAGGGAAATAAAAGAGACGTAAAGATATTTAGCAGCCTGCAGTCACAACCTCAATCTTATTTTCTACTACCCTCCAGTGTGAAGACACTGCACTATCAGGGAGACGGATACATATATCAGGCCCTAACATAAACCATGAGCCAGAGAGGCTCCCCAATTAGGAAGAGAAAGCAGAGCACACACTGAAACATAGTCACTTTCTAGAGGAGATTAGTTGAGAAGTCATTTCAATTTCTCAGTGTGTACAGAATCCTCTAGAGGTAAAATTTACTCAGACTGGCTAATTTTTAGTATTGTGTCATTCAAGATTCAAAATTCCTAACCAGCATCTTATACCATATTTATACATATACAGATACATCTTATACCATACTGAACATAAAATGGAATAAATTAAATCCCAGTTCAAAGTCCCGGTATGAATGCTAAGGGCCACTGTAATACTTTACAAGCAAAATTCAAGTTAAATAGATTGCTCAGAATAGTTGAAAGTTCCAAAACAAAGTTAGACCAAATGAATTTTTAATGTAAAGCACTATAAATACAGCTGATTTTATACCAAAGACTAAGAGATGAATGCACTGGTTTAACCACCATAAGTAAAGAATACCTCTTCTAATTTTTGAAGCATTTAGAACACAAGAGAAAGAAGAAGAGTGAGGAGATTAAAGTGTTTTTACTGCCCGTCTTGTGGTAGCTCAGTGCTGGTAAACACAGGATTATTTATTAGCTTGTCTGAATATGGAATAACATGAATTCCCAATTTATTCTTGAATCTATGTAAGAATTGCGTTCCCTCACCATCACTCCCTCCCCGCATAAAAACTTTCCCCTGGTCTGGTTACAGATACCCAGAGCAAATTTAAAGGAAATCCTGAGAGTTCTATATATCCCTTAGATGAGTCACGAATATAGACTTCTTTTATTTCATGAGATCCATGATAAAATACTAGGTAAAACTAGATAAAATCCAGGCCCAGGGACATAACCTAAGAACTGGTGGCTACAGGGGTGTCTGGGTGGCTCAGTCAGTTGAGCATCCAACTCTAGGTTTCAGCTCAGGTTGTGATCTCAGGGACATGAGATCAAACCCCGCGTCCGGCTCCACGCTCACTGCAGACTTGGCTTAAGTTTCTCTCTCCTTCTCCCTCTGCCCCTCACCCCTCACCCCTGTTCTCTGTCTCTAAAATAAATAAATAAATCTTTTAAAAATAAATAAATAAAAATTAAAACTGGGAGCTACAAAGCCATGCCTGTATTTGGAAAAGGCAAAACTGAGTAGGTAAAGCGATTTGTAGTGATCACAGTAAATGATTTACAATTAAGGAAAACTACACCTCATGTATGTAACCTTACAAGCAGCATGGTTTTGATCATAAATACTGCTTGAGAGTACGCAGAGGTCCCAGAGGAATACAATGACATTGAAAGATAAATGTGATGACCATAGACACAGTCCTGGAAATTCTCAGTGAACATAGTGTATTGTTGACAGGTGGCTTTTAGAACATCTTTATACTTAATGTAAATATTTAGTCAAGGGATGTAAAGCTCGTTGAGAAGTATCCGATTCCATGCAGACCAAGGGAATTAAAGCAAAATTTTCTTTTACATTTTAAAAAGATTTTTTTTTTTAAATTCCACAATTCCAATATTGCCTCAGGAACATCCTCTGTTACTTACAAAGTCTAGGTCTGTGAGGTTGGCTAAGGAAGAATTCCTTAACAAGAGTTTTCTAATACAGCTCCTATACTGAAATTATTTTGTTATATTAACATTCACGTTCAAGAAAGATTACATTAAAATAAACACTTTTATATGTGAATCCCTTCTGATTTGGTATCTGGATAGCTCCTGCTATTTACAAAGATTATATATTTGAAATAGTTCTCTTTTTTAAAAAAATCTGAAATCCAATTTATGTTATCAAAACTGTAAGACGGTTCAGAGTGTCAAAAAACAAACCAGAGCCATTATTAATCAAAGCATTGAGTATAAACAGTGCAATTTAGAATAACTTGAGTACACAATATAGTTTAATTTCAAGTAAAATTCATCTTTAGTGTCAACTAAAACAAATTATAAGTATTGTATCCAGTTATAAGTTACAGTGTTTTATCAAGTCTGTGATGATCAGTGCTGTCCAGTATCATAGCCACCAGCCACATGGCTACTGGGCATTTGAAATGTGGCTCATGTTAACTGGTAGCTGAATTTCAAATTTTACTTTAAGTAATTTAAAATTAAATAGCCCCATGTGGCTAGTAGTTACCATATAGACAGCACAGTTCTGCACATTGAAAACTTACATAACTTATTATATAAGTATGTTAATTCTGCTCTCCAAAGATAATAGTCAAGCTCAGCACTGAAAGTGATTGACTCATTACCTATAAAGACTTAAACTTTAGGAATTTTTAACCCACCACTGGTATTTTTCACCCACCGCTATATCCTCAGTAATTGTCAGAATGCCTGAGCAATTACTGTATACGTGAATAAATATATAATGCTAAAAGATGAAAAAAAAAAGAAAATATTCCTATTTTGCCCCTATTTTATTACTAAGTCTTTGCTAACCATGTGGATCGTCTTCAAACTGGAAAGAAGGAAATGAACCTGGTAGTGACTAGGCAATACCAGTTTAAAATGCTGCTTTAGCATCTCTTGCTTTAAAATGCCATCATACATGGGCGCCTCGGTGGTTCAGTCGGTTGAGCATCTGACCCTTCACTCTTGGTTATGCTCACGTCATGGTCTCAGGGTCATGAGATCAAGCCCCACTTCAGCCCTGCACTCAGGGCAGAATCTGCTTGAGATTATCTCCCCTTCCCTCTCCCTCCCCCTCTGCTCCTCCCCCAGTTCACCCTCAATCTCTCTATTAAACAAGTGAATGAATGAATAATCTTTAAAATGCTATAATACAATATTTTTCCAAATAGGATCAATTGGCAAACTATTTTTAATAAAATGTTAGTCATGTTATAGAATACATTTAGTATAAGCACATTTTGAGTTATAAGTAAGAATTAAACAATTTGGGATGCCTGGGTGGCTCAGTTGTTAAGCGTCTGCCTTCAGCTCAGGTCATGATCCCAGAGTCCTGGGATCGAGCCCCGCATCGGGCTCCCTGCTTGGCGGGAAGCCTGCTTCTCCCTCTCCCACTCCCCCTGCTTGTGCTCCCTCTCTTGCTGTGTCTCTGTCAAATAAATAAATAAAATCTTTTAAAAAAAAGAATTAAACAATTTAAGGGCTTTTGTATTTGAGTTTTTGTTTTCTTGCCATAGGTTTATGAGAAAAACACAGATCACATCTGTGCTAAGTGAAAGAGAGAGGTTACCAGAAAGGATGTGATGGTGAAGGTTTTACAGTGGCTCGAAGAGAAGAAGCTGGAGCCAGAAGTGAGTTATTCCCTGACTGACGGTAGTAACAACTAGAGTACAGCTAATAATGCTACTAGTTTGGCTACAGGTTTTAAAACATGTAATTGGGGAAAAGCTAGGACTTTTGTTGAGTTATTAGTTTTTCTACTTCCTCTTGTTAAATAGTGAAGAATGTGCCTTGGATAGTGTTAGTTTTTACTCCTTTTTGTCCCATTATGAAAGTTTTAATACAAAAGAAATGTATTTATATCACAGATTTTCATTAAATTTTATTAAAAATGCCAAATATGCTCTTGGATTTTGGTAGACTGGAAAATCTCAGAGGGGAAATTGCATATTTTCATCCAAAGGTTCGTAAGAGAATGCTGATTTTATCAATGTCGCGTGGACAGGTTAAGAGATGTACTCACATAAAAGCACTAATTAAAATTTTTTAAAAAACAAATTTATAGTATAGCAGGTATGATTTAGCCTCCAAAAATCATTTATTTTCACATTAATATTTAGAAGTTGAAATAGATTAGTTTTATGGGGTTATGGTATTTTGATTATAAATTTATTTTCATTGTATATGAATTATATGCATAAAAATTCTAGACACTTTTTAAAAAGATTTATTTATTCACCTTAGAGAGAGAAAGAGAGAAAGAGAAAGTGCTAGGGAGCAGGGGGAGGGGTAGAGGGAGAGAATCTCAAGCCGACTCCCTGCTGAGCGCGGAGCCCCACACAGGGCTCCATCCCAGGACCCCGAGATCATGACCTGAGCCAAAACCAAGAGCCAGAAGCTCAACTGACTGAGTCACTCAGGTGCCCCCAAAATTCCAGACACTTCTATGTCTATGCATAACTAATTAAGGTTAAAGCAAAAATAATTTAAGTCAAAATTGGGATTAACAAAGTTGTTTTGGTTTTCCACTGTTCTTTGCTTCCTTTGGAGGAGTCTGGCTTAGTACTCAGGTTGTTTGGAGGGGCTGACAGTAACTTTAATGGCTGCCTATGACCTTCAGAACATCCAAACTCTATCATGAAGGAGCTCTGGCCACCTTCTCCAGCCCTCTTTCCTGACATGGACCCTGCATTCCCAACATATCCACTTATCCAAATTCCCAGAAAGTTTCTTGTTCTTTCATATCTCCATGCTATACCTAATGCTCTTTCATTCCTCGGATTTATTTTTAATTAATTAATAAATATATTCATCTATTTATTTTGGCTTAGGCTGCTGCCCACATCGCACTGT
This sequence comes from Leptonychotes weddellii, assembly GCF_054177405.1. Taxonomy (NCBI): domain Eukaryota; kingdom Metazoa; phylum Chordata; class Mammalia; order Carnivora; family Phocidae; genus Leptonychotes; species Leptonychotes weddellii. The sequence goes on along the minus strand of NC_138379.1, from coordinate 91,327,416 downwards.
ATTCAAATCTTAATTCAGGGTTATGGTAAGCTTTCCCAAGTAGGCATATTCTTCATGCTTTCTCCTGGGACTACTGGTACTCCTCTTTCAAAGGTTCTATGTCGTACTGATATTTTAACTGTCCTATCACCCTTATTTATCCATAAACTCTTCAAGCCCAGGAAGGTGTATTTCCAGTGCCTGGCTGATTCCCAAATACACAGTTAGCAGCCATAGTTTTAAATGAGTGAACAGTGGGGTGGTAGACCTCACAACTTGAAAATTGTGTACACCTAGAGAAATTATATCCTAGAGGATTAAAATACTTGGAAATGTCATTATCAATCCATCTTCAATAATCTTTGGAGAATTACAGAGAACTAAAACATTGCCAAAAGAATTAAGATGAGTATATATTTTGGCCTAACTTCAAAAAGGGAGTACAAGTGAATTCTGGACACTACGTCCATGCCTAGATGGATTAGTTTTCTAGAGCTGCTGTAACAGAGTACCCCAAACTCGGTGGCTTAAAACAGCAGAAACATTTTCTCTTACAGTTCTAGCAGCAGGAAGCTCTAAATCAAGGTTTTGACAGGGCCATGCTCTCTCAAAAGGCTTAGGGGGAGAATCTGTTCCATGTCTTTCTCTTTACTTCTGATGTTACTGGCAATCCTTGGCATTCCTGTGCGCTCGTAGACACATCACAAAATCTCTGTCTGGGCTGTCATGTGGCCTTCTTCCTGCATGTCTGTCTCTGCGTCTCTTCTCCTTCTATAAGGACACCAGTTACACTGGATTAGGGCTCACCCTAATGACCTCATCTTAACTTGATTACAACTGCAAAGACCCCATTGCCAAATAAGGTCACATTCACACAGAAAATGAAATGGAAATTTCTGGGACTTAACAAATGTTCAGTAAGAACAAAGGGATGCCAAACTGATAATATTTTCATTTGCTTTAAGGCTATTACACTGCTTGATCTGGATAACGTCAAAGACATAGTGTGCTTTGATTTAAAAAGGCGTTTAACATTATCATTATTTCTACTTCGTATTTCTGCTCTCCTAATTAGCTGGTTTAGGTGAATTCAGAACTGGTTAGCCAAATTCCCAAAATATGCATATTGCATATTTTGCATATTATCAACTTTGATGGGTAGTCTATAGTGCTCTGCAGGATGCTATAATACATACTTGGAAATTGTTTTATCAAAAATTTATATCAGGGTATGTTTATCTAACTCATGGATGATTCAAAAACATAAGGGGTTGATAACATAGAAAAACAAAATGAATATTTAAGCACCTTTACACATAATTGTGCTAGACCTGTATTAAATTTATTTATTTATTTATTTATTTATTTATTTATTAGACCTGTATTAAATTTAAATCAATTGAATTGAACAAGGATATATGCGCCTATTCTCCTAATTCTGTAAACAGAAAAAATATGAGAAGAGGAATCATCAACCAGGTTCCAGCTCTCATTAAGACAATGAAATTCTATTTTCCAAAATGCTTTCATTGGTGTTACTAATAATAGTATCATATTTGCAGAGACTTTTATGGTTGCAAATCATCAGGAGGTAGTGAGGAAGTCCAGGTCATTCCCACTGAGAGTAAAAAGTGAGCAAACAGGGCAAACACTCTGAAGACCTTGGTCAACATTCCAGAGGAAAACCTTGAAGAGAACACGGAGCCCAGGTGAGATTCTAGGTGCTGTATGTGTATGGTATTAGAGTGGAATCCTGATTGAGACTGAGAGATGTAGGACTAAAATCAGTTTAAATAATGAAGAAAATATACTGGTTTATAAACCAAAAATGCAAGGAAAAATTACAGCTTTGGTCATAGTTGGATCCTAGGGCTCAAATAATATCACCAGGACTAAGGCCCGCCCTTCCTTCCTTCCTTCCTCCCCATGAGCTTTGCTTTTCTCTGCATTGGCTTTATTGTAAGGAAAGCTCTCTCTAATGGCAACTTTCAGTGGCCCAGACCTATACCCTACCAGCTTAACCACCCAAATAGAGTGGGCACTTCATCCTCAGTAGTTCTAGCAAAAGTCTCAGGTCTAACACTCACTGATTCAAATTAGGTTAAAAGCCAGCAGTATAACTCATGATTTTGACACTAATTGGCAATCAAGAGTGGGTTAGGGAAAGCGCAAAACTCATGGATTGCAGTAGGAAAAGGATGGGAGAGCGTATAGATGCTAGACAAGCAAAAACAATAAATATCTCCCATACATACAGTCCTTTCCCTTCTGGTGCCAGAGCCCATGTGGCCCTTCACACTCATGTTAAATAGAAAGAATTCAGGCTCCATGGCTTTGTAACAATGCAAACAAACAAAAAACACCACACATCACAGAAGATATGCTATTACAATTAGAAGGATTAATATTTCTTATCCTATTAACTCTTGAACTTTTCCAGTTAAAAGCAACAAAAGCTTCAGTTCAGATGCATTTAAATATCCGGTCTGATAGGAGTACCTTCCATCTGTGAAGAATAAATCAATTAATTAATTTAAAATTAAACAGCCCCATGTGGCTAGTAGTTACTATATAGGAAGATAAATTAATGAAGATAAGAATTGATGACGAAAATGTATAGCAAAGTCAAAAGACATAGCTGATCATTCTTTACAACAAGTTACTTCCACAGAAACAAGGGAGATTTCTCCAGTTGAGAAAAAGAGCCCCTTCAGACTAGCCATTGAAATACAGATGTCGGGGGGCAACACCAGACTGTGAGAAACAAGGAAAAAACACAAACTAATCCCTGAGTTAGAGCCTCACTTCAGAGACCATCATGGTCGTGAAAGAACCATGACTAGTGTCCAAATTTAGATTAGACCTAAAATTACGGATATGTGAGACGTTCAATGACTGCCATACTAATTGAAGTCTTTGATCAAATGATCTACAGATGTGTCTTAAGTGTCCCTATATGTAAAGGATCCGGCAAGGAAACATCCAAGTCAGTACCGGCTGGTCTCACTGCTTCCATCTCCCTCTCTGCCGGGCTCTTCCACAAATCCCACCTACCTAATCTCTTATAAATACTATTTTCACAATGCTAGCTGCTTTACAAAACTTTGAAATGATTCCCTGGTAGTAAGTGCATTAAACCTAAATCTCCCATCCTCGATTTTAAAGCCCTTTTGTAACTCAGACCTGCCTCACAGCCAGTCTGTTCGCCACAGTCCCTAACACATACTCTACATCTTGTTTTGATCATTTTACTGTTCAACTATACACTCTGTGCTCTTTTCTACTTCCAGGACTTGGCGCACATTGATTCCCTACTATGGTAGGAAGAATTATGTCTCCATAAAGATTTTCCTGTCCTAATCCCTAGCACTTGTGACCATGTTACCTTTATGACAAAGGGGATTTTGCAGGTATCATTAAGGATATCTTGAAATGAAGAGATTATTCTGGATTATCCAGGTGGGCCCAATATAATCACAGGGTCCTTCTAGCAAAGAATCAGAAGGGTCCCAAGGCAGACAAAGGTTGCAGGGATGTGCATTAAAAATACAATAAAGGGCCACAAGCCAAAGAATGTCAGCAGTGTCTGGAAGCTAGAGAAGGCAAGGAATGGATTCTCTCCTAGGAGCCTCCAGAAGGAATGCAGTCCTACCAATACTTTAATTTTAGCCTCATAAGAATGACTTCCTGAACTGCAAGCTAGCACCTCTGTGTTATTTTAAGACACTGGGTTTGTGATAATTTGTTACAACGGCAGTCAGAAACGAATATATCCACCAACACCATCTTCACTAAGTAATAATTTTCCACACCGTATTCTTTACGAAGACTTCTCTGACTTCTCTCTTTTACGGACATGTCCTCTATCAAGGGCTTAGATACAGAATGTTCTTTCTTTTTTAGTGTGCTGTCTTGAGTGACCTGGCAACCTCTTGACAGAAGGGATCACCAGAACTAATGCTTCACATTCTCCACTGGAGTTTTGTACTACGTGCACAAGGCAGGCTTGCTGGTTCTATCATGTAGTCAGTCAGCCAACATTCATCGAGAGTAGGATTCATACAAAGTAATGTGCCACAACCTGGGGGACATAGTACAAAGAACTAATATCCTTGTCCCCTAGAAAACTATCTTGGGAGTGATAAAACACACACTTAACCAACTCAATGAGAACCCAGGACAGGCTAAAGAAAATGACAGTTAAGAAGGAAAAGTTTTAGGAGTTTAGATGTGGAAGAGTCTTCTTGTGAGATTCCAAGATAATCTCACACAAGTAGCATACTGTCCTACTTAGCTTTATCATGCCTATGTTTGATGTCCTTCCTTCCTATCTACTTCCCTCAAGCTAATCCTCTTCCTCATGACACTTTCTGGTATTTTTACTTGATTTGGGGATCACCCCAGTGAGCCAAGGACAGGGCTCAGAAACCTATCTCTCTGAAGTGGTTCTGACTCCTCTCCTCTCTCCTCTTCGGTCTGTTTCCACTACCCAAGCCTACCACCTATATTTACCTCATAATTTCTACCATCTTCAACAGCATGCTCAGTTTTCATTAAAGAGAACCTCATGCTCTCTCCTCAGTCCCCTCACTATGCCTTGAATGCGAAGTTTTACAAGCACTTATGGAACACTGACCTCCTTACTGAGAGACTATCTGTGTATGTCAAGGTGGATCCATAGGCTCCCTATCTGTTAACTTAATTTTTTTTTTATTTTTTTATTGTTATGTTAATCCCCATACATTACATCATTAGTTTTAGATGTAGTGTTCCATGATTCATTTCTGTTAACCTAATTCTAAAAACTGATCTTTCTGGGCGCCTGGGAGGCTCAGTCATTAAGCATCTGCCTTCGGCTCAGGTGATGATCCCGGGGTCCTGGGATCGAGTCCCGCATCGGGCTCCCTGTTAGGCAGGAAGCCTGCTTCTCCCTCTCCCACTCCCCCTGCTTGTGTTCCTGCTCTTGCTATCTCTCTGTCAAATAAATAAATAAAATCTTCAAAAAAAATAAAAATAAAAATAAATAAAAACT
>NC_138379.1:91279688-91321905 GCF_054177405.1 Leptonychotes weddellii | reverse complement strand
ACTCTGAAAAACAAACTGAGGGTTCTAGAGGGGAGGGGGGTGGGAGGATGGGTTGGCCTGGTGGTGGGTATTGAGGAGGGCACGTTCTGCATGGAGCACTGGGTGTTGTGCACGAACAATGAATCATGGAACACTTCATCTAGAACTAATGATGTAATGTATGGGGATTAACATAAGAATAAAAAAAAAAAAATGAAAAAAAAAAAATTTTATTACTCATGAAAAGGGTAAGACAACAAATACACATCATCCACCTAAAGAAATAAAATGGTGACAATAAGGATGAAGCCCCTTAGGACTCCTCTTTCTGAATGCATTCTTCCTCTTCTCCTCAGAGGTAACCAACCGTATTTTCAATAGTAAATAAGACAAAGAAATAAACGTGAAAAGCTCTGAAGTAAATACTATTGCAACCAGTTCTTCAGAATTGTCCAGAATAATTTCTGATATATCAATTTTATTCATTTCAAAATTCTCTGCATGAACACATTTTGTTGCATAGGATTTTTGAAATGTTAATCACCAATAAGGATGTACTTGCTATATATTGTTATATAACTTACCTGAAAATGAGTGAGGAATGATACAAACATCATCACAACATATGAGAAGAGCATCTGTCGGAAGCTCCTTCATAACATCCCAGGCTTTGCCCTGATTTATCAACGGCAAAGCATGATGAGTCACTTCCCCCCATTGGAGATTTTTGCCAAGCACTTTTCTCTCTTTCTCTTTCTTCTTCTCTCCCTCCCTATCCTCTCTCTACCTCCCTCAAGCCCTTCTCCTTCCCTCCCTCCCTTTCTTTCTTTCCTTCTCTCTCTCTCTTTCATTTCTCTTATTTGCCAAAGGAAAATAAAAATTGACTCAGCTCTCCACACTCCATTTCAGTACATAATACCTGGAGGTGGGAGGTTTAGAGATGTATCACCATCATCCAAGTGGCCAAAGAATTTACTCAAGGTTATTACGTAATTTGTGGAGATGCTGAAGAAAAGACACAGTGAGTGGGATAGGACTTGCCTTATTCAAAATGGAATTTTACATGAACCAAATTATTCAGATGATTTGTCAACTGTGCATCTCACTTTTCTCTAATGGCTCTAGTTTCCAAAATACTCATGTAAGAATTTATTTAACACGGTCATGATATATAACAAGCAGCTTAAAACAAGGTGGTGTTTGAGGGGGGAGGAAGATAAAGGGTTGTTTAAACAATCACTAAATTACCATTTCCCAATGGCTAGGTTAAGATGAACTGTGTATTTGAAGATTGAAAATATCTAGTGAAAACAGGCATAAAGTATTCCCCTAGGACTTCATAAATATAATCTACAGAAGAAACTATCTTGAACCTACCGCTGAGCATGGATGTTCATTCTCATTTGACAGTATCTTCAATTTTCCCACCATCATTTCACAGTAAATGGACATGTTGGTTAAATTTACATCTAAAAGACTAATTGGAGCTAACCGGGTGAATATCTGAGAGCAGAGTATTTCAGGCAAGGAGAAGGGCATGACAAATGGTCTGAGGTGAGGAAGACAAGACAGAACAAAAGGTGGTTGGGGAGAGGAGAGGAGGGGAAGAAGGCCTCAGAAACAAGCCCCATCCCATGGCTTCATGGACAAGGATGAGCCTGTAAAGTAAACCAAGAAGGGGCAAGCAAGTCTTTGGAAAGGGGGGGCGGGGGGGAAGAAGACAAAGTTATAGAAACCAAAGGGGAAAAAAAAGTCTCAAGATGTAGAGAGAATTTAGAAGGAGTTGATGTTAGGAAACAGAGAGGTATGATAAAGACTGACACATTCTGGGAGATGGTTATTGTTAGTAAAAAGCTGTATTTCTAATTTCTACCAATATTTACTAAAAACAGAGGAACTCAATGCCAGATCATCTTGTCTGAACTCTTGATTAGTCATCAGTCTGCTTCTTATCAAAGGAGAGTTTAAAATTCAAACTAAGTCGCTTAAGTTTTTAACTAAAATTTAAACCATGTCACTTAAGTTTTTAACTACAAATTCAATCTTTTCAAAAATTGTGCCTCAACTTCTGGCCCAGTCAGTGACTCGATGGCTTGCCTTGCCCTTTGCTACTTTTAAGACGAAGGTATCCTCAGAAAGTTTACTCCTATAGGTAATAGGCTAAAAACACTCTGCATTAATTGGAAGGACCCATGAAGGAGAAATTATAAACTATATCCTCCTAAGCAATATATGGTGTCAGCACGAAATACATGGATTTGAGTCAGTTACTTAAAGTGTTCACTTCACTTTTCTGAATTATTTTGCACAGTGAAAACATCAAAAGACAATTAATACGTAGATACATTTTGTGTGTTGCCCTGGCAGGGAAGTGATTGATATTTACATTAATGAGCAACCCCAAACACTTGAAGTGTCCTGGTGGGAAAAGGAAGCAGTCACATCTATGGGAAAATGCAATGCTCTATGTTCAAGATATCATTGCTCAGGTAAGTGAGAGGAAAAAATAGATTCTTGAATGCTACGTTTTCAAATGACAAAAACATCATGTCCATTACTAGCATACATTCATTCAAACTAAAATATAAATTATTTTCTAATTATCCTTGTTTTAAAAAATCCATGCCATTATTCCCTTATATTAAGCCCTAGAGCAGGGGGCCAATGAACACTAGTTCCAGTTTCAACATCAAACCATATAACTCCATTTCTCTGGCAATAAAATGGGGAGAGTACTGTCATCCTATTTACTTTAGAAATGCTAGATTGAGTATATGAGGTGGATGTGTGAGGTGTGAATGTACTTAGTAAACATTTTAAAATATCTATAACAAATGCAATTGACTACAATCATCTCATGTAGTACATACTAAGCCAACTATAAAAAAAATCATTTGGAAAATGCTTGTACTTGCAAAATGTTATTACTGTCCATAAAATATGTGATTTTATGTGTCTCCAAATGGAAGAACTTCTAAGAACATATCAACTTCATACACGCACAGGCCCATATTATCTAGAGAGAATGACTGGAGCAGGGAGAAACCAAGCGCTTCTCTGTGGCAGGACTGCTCACTCTCACTGCTGTATTCCTTCCTCCCTTCTTCCTCATTGGGGAGCCATCACTGTTAACCGGGCATATTGCCATCCAGAACAGATAACATTTTATAGCTTCTCTTGCAGCCAAGTGAGGCTGTTAGACTAAATTCTGGTCAATGGGATGTAAGTTGAAACATCAGGTTTAATATGTCCTTAGAGTACAAGGGTTCTTAAAGTAAAGGTTATCTGTTTCTTCCATCCCTTCGTCCTTTCTGTTGGAATGTGTATATGATGCTGGAACTCAAGCTGAAATCCAGGCCATAAAGAAGAGCCTAGAAGCTGAGGGAAATGGAGCAAAAACATAAAAGGTGTCTGGGTTCCTGGTACACAAATACCAACTCTAGAGAGCCTACACGTTTTTCATGTGAGAGAGAAATAAATCTTTGTTATTTGGGGTCTTCAGTTATTCACAGGCAAACCTCAGCCTATCTGCATGTTGTATTTATTAGCATGTGTGCTTATATTACCTCTATTTACATGCACAACCATTTATAAACACAAGCACAAATATTAATACATATATATACACATATCTGTGCACACTTAACATAAAACAAAAAGACTATTTCTATTCAACTGTTTAGTGGAACAGATACTTTGAGTGTGGAATGCTCCAAAAGGCCAACAGCATTAAATTCTCCAATATAATCTCTACGCAGCTAATAAAAGAGTTACCAGAAATTCTAATTCTAAATCTGGTTGTACCACATCCCATCTTAAAATCCTCCAATGGCGCTCTCTTCCTTGAAGATAAAGTCCAGTACAACAGCAGGCACATGGTACCTTCCTAAGGAAGCACCCTGAGTCCTCTCCTGCATGCATCCCAAAATCCAGCCTCACCTTGCCTCTCTAACTGTGCAGAGAGAGGCATTCTTCCTCTTGGGAATCCCTTTCCCCAGCCTCTAAATCTACCTGGCAGATGGCTAACCATCCTTCAAAATTCAGCTCAAATCTTAGCTCCACTAAATGTTTTTCCATGATACCCTTCCTTAGTCATTCCCCTGCTATCCTTGCTGGGTTAGTTCCTTCAGGTCCCTTAGGACTTCAGGCAAGTGCTTATTCCTTCAACAAAAATTTAAGTATGTACTGAGTAGCAGGTACTAGCTTATCTCTATCATAACCATCAAGCATACTGTGATTGATTTTCTAATCTGTTACCAACCATCCTAGGGATTAAAAATAGTATGTTTCCCAATTTCTTTCATGCTTATCGCCCCATACGGATGTTCAGTAATTGATCAACTAATTATTGGGAGTCAGCTCTACTCACTCTTTAGCTGGATGACCACCCAGTACCCTGTTGTCATAGTTCCTTACTCCATTTCTTTCATTTCCCTTCCTTTCCCCACTTACATGGCCTCAATTTAGACAGGCTCATCCACAAAGATATCTTAAATCTCAAAATCTGAAAGCTGTCTTACTAATCCTTCCAGCCACCAAACACCCTTAAGCAACCAATCCCTTGACTTCATGCTTTTCTCCAGTCACTAACTCCACTCCCGCTTCACTTCCATTCCTGCCCAACGTGGACCTCAGCTCAAACATTTCCATCGCCCTGCCCTGAACTTTTAATGCCCTCATTCCTCTCATCTTTATGTTGTGTCACACCTACCCCATTGTTACACCTGGTCCAAATTCATCATTTGTTCACAATGCTAGGTGCTACCAGAATACGAATAGGTAGCTGGTGACAGAGAGGACTCTTAGGTTAAGTGGCAGGCATCAAAACTAAAGCAGGTCAGTTCTCCTTTCTAAAATAGTCTAAGATCTTGACATTCAGTAAAAGCCAGAGAGCTAAGTCCCTCAAGTCAGAAGTAATACTAGCCTTATTTTCTCACTTTTTCACTACAGATTGTCAACTGCCGCAATTCACAGGATCATCTTCATCTTTGCGCCAGTGGGGCTGGCATCCTGCCTGGTTCTTCATCAGCCTCTGACGGTTATTACCCTGCTGATTCTGGATAAATCACTTAAAAAGTTGCCTGAGAAAGTCTCTCTTTGAAGGGAAAAAGAATGAACAGTGACCTTCCCTAACTACTATGTTCTCAGGGTAAGTTGTCGGAAGAGAGTCTTGTAAAGATGCTCAGACCTAAAGCAGATTCTGAATGAGGACACTATTTTTAGTTCACAGGCTCTGCGCAGGAAATTCATCACCATGTGCTGTTGGGAAAGTAACACAATTGTTTTTATTTCCCTTGCCTTTTGCTTTCGTTTAAGGGCTATACTTTTTCTTTTATAGCCAACAGGTATTTGGGCCACAATAAGGATAATGATTTAGTAAATATCTAATTCATCATTTCTGGTTGCTGGATGGTGTGGTTACTGCAATCTTTGGTTTGTCTCATAAGAATAGTTGGACAAGTTCATTTCTTTGGTGCCATATTCTCTTCGATCATTGGAAAAGCAATTGATTTCCTTTCCAATTTGGCATCTTGATGTATCCTCCTAATTTGGTCCATTCCCTACTTTAGAACAACCAATTCTTTTAAGATTTATTGAGGACAGGAAGAGCAGCATGAGTCATAGATAGTACAAAATGGCTATTCAAGACAGCAAGAAAAGCTCTCCTCAAAGGTATAACATATAAGGTTGTATTTTTTTAAAGATTTTATTTATTATTTGACAGAGAGAGACAGCAAGAGATGGAACACAAGCAGGGGGGGTGGGAGAGGGAGAAGCAGACTTCCCGCTGAGCAGGGAGCCTGATGCAGGGCTCAATCCCAGGACCCTGGGATCATGACCTGAGCCGAAGGCAGACGCTTAATGACTGAGCCACCCAGGCGCCCCTAAGGTTGTATTTTAATCCAGCATTCTTTATGTTTTAAAAAGAATCAAATTGTCCATCAGCTAAAAAGAAATTATTTGCAGTGCACTGTACTCTTCTTCACAGAATACACATAAATTAAATGGAAACTGGGTTCTCTCAGTGTTTTTCAATGCCATACCTCTGGAGTTTGCATTTTCTATTCCTTATTCTTCTTGATAATTTAAAGTCATTTAATAATATTTCCCAGATAAAATGTACTTTAACTCTTGTCTCTCACATCACACATTTCACAAAGGGTTAGGCATCATGTTTTTGGTATTTTGCTTTGTTTTCTCCAGGATGAGCTCCCATATGTTTTAAAAGGTCCAGAAAGGGGACACCTGGGTGGCTCAGATGGTTGGGCGTCTGCCTTCGGCTCAGGTAGTGGTCCTGGGGTCCTGGGATTGAGCCCCACATCGGGCTCCTGGCTCAGCGGGGAGTCTGCTTCTCCTTCTCCCTCTGCCTCTCCCCCTGCTCATTCTCTCTCTATTTCTGTGTCTCAAATGAATAAATAAAATCTTAAAAAAAAAAAGTCCAGAAAGAAGCTTGAAGAAGGACAAATCAAAATCACATGATAGCAAACTTCTTTTTTTAAGATTTTATTTATTTATTTGACAGAGAGAGAGAGACAGCGAGAGAGGGAACACGAGCAGGGGGAGTGGGAAAGGGAGAAGCAGGCTTCCTGCAGAGCAGGGAGCCCAACGCGGGGCTCGATCCCAGGACCCTGGGATCATGACCCAAGCCAGAGGCAGACGCTTAACGACTGAGCCACCCAGGCGCCCTGACAGCAAATAAACTTCTGAAGAGGTGTAGAACCTTGGCTTTCTAATCTTGGATCTGCCTAAATCCAACCCGTATGGCAAACTCCAACCTCTCAGTCTCAGACACTTCAAAATCTATTTCTACTAGCTCATGGCTCACTCCTACAGCATTGACATATTTATTACAGGACCTTTGAAACCTGAAGTAATTTTAGAGCAAAGATGAAACATGGGAATTTTATTTTACTCCAAGTGCTAATTTTTTTAAATTTCAAAATCTCTTGACATGTCTACAAAATTATTGTCTGTCTTGGTTGCTTTACCTCCTGCTGTCCAATAAAATTTCAGTTGTTTCATAGTATCCGTCAATGACATCTTGTACATGTGGTTCTATATTACTTGCTGAGAAGTGTTGAAAGAAACAGAAACCGGGGGCGCCTGGGTGGCTCAGTTGGTTAAGCGACTGCCTTCGGCTCAGGTCATGATCCTGGAGTCCCGGGATCGAGTCCCACATCGGGCTCCCTGCTCAGCAGGGAGTCTGCTTCTCCCTCTGACCCTCCCCCCTCTCACGCTTTCTCTCAAATAAATAAAATCTTTATTAAAAAAAAAAAAACAGAAACCAATGTTAGAAGCAAAGCTTCTTCAGCATGACAAAGCATATGAATTTTTAGCATTATGCAATTTCTTATCTTCACAGGATTCTTACTGAGGATTTTTTTTTACTTATAATAGAAAAGCAGTTACCAAAACATGCAAGCTCACAGAAACTTTCAAACAGAGCACATCTTATGTAAATAAAAGTATCAACCTCTCAGACCCTCAACTTTGCTAAAATGATGCATCTCCAGTTACATGCCAATACTGTTTCTATTGTATAGTATACTTTAATATCATCACCTAGTTCATCAATCGAACCTGCCCCAGGCTGTCTTTTCTAATTTTAACCATCCCAATTAAGTAATAACAAATTGTCAGCAGATGTCCACTGCCATTAAATCTGCCATTGTGTTTTCTGTCTTTAAGGCCAAAATTTATTAATTTATTTTCTATACCCAATAAACCTACTCCATTAAAACTCAATCCTCCACTAAACCTTTCGCTGGTCTTACATTTGTGTTTGCATAGCCACCAACCTATCCTCCCTAAATCCTGTGACTTCTCCTCTATTATGCTTCTCAATCTTACTACCTAATAATAATAGCAAGAGGGCACCACTAACACAACCCTTTCCTTCTCTGCTGATATCCTTCAGCATGCTGGTTCTTGCTCTCTAGCTAACTCCTCTTCACTCCTTCCAAGGAAAGCTTGAGTTATCTAAATGGCTAAGCCAATGGCCATCATTACATTGCTTCTCTACTCTAGGAAGTTCAAGATTCTAATTTCCTATACAGGTGATGGTTCACGACCTTAACATCCCACCCTTCAGCACTGTATTTCTATTGGCCACAGAATAGCACCACTTGGATAGTATGCTATCCAATCATCTTTTACACAAAATTTAATCTAGTAAGGTTACCTGAAACACCACCTAGCATGTAAATGCAGTCTTCTCAGCTCTATGTACCTGCATAAACATTGTGGAAAAAAAAAAAAAACACCATTCGAAGAACATTAGGCTTCTGATCAAGATGGCTCTTTAAGTCTAGAGAAACCACTGGAGTTGCATCACATAGCAGAGTTGGACAAAATGAAAAAGAACATTGTAATGTTACAACCCACTAAAGAACATCTGGGTCATTTTCAGGTCTGTGTAGTTGTTAATAAAGCTACTAGCAATATTCCTGTGCAAATACTTTCATGAACATCACCCTTATTTCCCCTCGCATATTCCCAGCAATGAAATCATTAGGTCATACGGTAGGAATATGTTTAACATTATCAGCCATTACCAAAAAAGCTTTGCAAAGTGGTTGAACCAACTACATCCTCTATTGTATGTATAGAGTTCTATCTGCTCCCCATCCTTGTCAACATTCAGTACTGTTGGTCTTTCTAATATGACTCATTCTGTAACGGTACATCATTGTGAAGGCAACCATTTTAAGTGTCTTCTACACTTTTTGTCAACTTACAAAAATGTGTGAGCAAAATTTCTGCCCATGTTTTCCCTGAGTTGTCTTTTTATTGAGATACAGGAATTCCTTATATGTTGTAGATACAAGTCCTTTGTCAGATCTATGCATTCCCAGCTTATGGATGGCCCTTTCACTTTCTGCTTTTTAATAATGTTTTTAATTTTGATGAAATCCTATTTAAATTGTTTTCCATTATTGTTAGTGCCTACTATGCCCTTAAGAAATCTTTGCCTTCCCTAAGATCATGAAACTATTTTGGGGTTTGTTCTAGAACTTTTATAATGTTAGCACTTACATTCACCTTTACGATCCATCTTGGATTAATTTTTGTTTATATAGGAGATCAGTGTGAAGGTTCATTTTTTTCCCATATGAAATATCCAGTTACTGCAACACCACTTTATTGAAAGTTCTTCTCCTCCTTATGGAATTGTCTGGGTGCCCTTTGTCAAAAATCATATATATGTTTGGGCCTATTTCTGAAGTCTCAGTTCTGTTCTATGAATCTATTTGTCCATTATAGTGCTAGTACCCCACTGTGATAATTACTGTCACTTTGTAGTAACTCTTGAGTCCGGCATGTTCTCCAATGTTGTTCTTTTCCTTCAAGAGTATCTTAACTATCCTAGCCATTTTGCATTTTTGTATAAATTTTAGAGTCATCCGCTTCTAGCTGTAGTTTGATTAAGATGCCCTGAACCGATAGATCAATGTGTAGAGACTGACATCTTAATAACAGTTTCCAAATCCATGAAACATAGCATATTTCACCATTTGTTTAAGTCTTCCTTTATTTCTTTTACAGTCTTGAATGCAGAGAACTTGTACATCTTTTATTAATTCTTTCCTAGTCATTTCTGTCCAATGAGAGCCCAGATACCTAGGTATCCTAGATATTTCCTAGACATTATTTATTGCTATTGAAATAGTGGTTTAAAAAATTATTTATAGTTATTTATTGCATTTTCCAATGGTTTGCTGGCAGCACATAGATTTGTCCATAGTGATGCAGTAAATAATAACTACAAATTTAGGGATATTTCCTCCCGACTAATGAATCTCTCATTACGGCTGGCAATAGATTTGCATTCATCCTCCTAGCCAGATTATAATGAAAATTTTCTAATCATTTCTTGCTTTTAGGATTGCCAACTCAACTGAAATGATAGTAGAATCGTTATTTTTCTTTTTTAATTGATATGAGTTTGCATTCCCAAAGATACATACTTATCAAATGCTTTTCTCCAGAAAGTATCAGGGAAAATAGTTAAGGGGCACTTTAAAGTGATTTGTTCTTTTCAACATTTCAAGTACACAAACAAAAACCTGATAGGTAATCTTTAAAGATCATCCCTGAAGTTCTCTGTAGGTCTAGGGAACTAACATCACATGAATGACACAATTTAGACAAATCCAGAAAGGGATTTGACAGTGGAAAGCACCACATATTTATTCATAATTGCTGAATCAAAAGTATGTTGGCTAAAGGTATTTGGTTAAACTCAAAATACGCAAACTTAGAGTAAGAAATGAACTATTTGGTGTCTGAAAAAAATATATGCTTCTTCAATATCTGGGGGAAGCAATATTCCAACTAATTCATTTTGTTCTATTATTTGTGTCATATAATAGCCCTAAGCTATTATATGTAAGGGACATCTATAATGAAACACAAAACTGTAAATTACATGAGATACATAACTTTAAAAATATATGGTGGTGACTTCTGGTTTCTGGGCCAGCATATGTTTGGAGGTTGCTACTCTGTCCTGACATCAAGTAAAATTCCAAACAAACTGAAAAATCAACTCTTCTTAGATCTATAAGAGAAGTGAAATCACAGCGCTAATTTCTGCTCCCAAAATTTGAGAGGTTTACAGGTGAAAACAGAGAAACACAACAAACCACAGCAAAAATCCATGAGCAGAAAGCTCCAAGAGCCAGCAATGGGGTAGGAAAATCTCAACTGTAATGGATGAATTGCTGGAGGCTCGGTGTGTTAAAGTCTAAAAGATTAAAAACCACAGGGAGTCTAGTCATGGGGAAGGGTCGGGGGAGGCATCTTGTAAGTTTTACCTCCTAAAGCTCTACCAGGTTCTCATAGTGAATATCAGAGAAAAATTCCCTAGGCTTCCACTGAGGAAAAGGAAAAATGAGCCATTTTTTTTTCTTTTTTTTTCTTTTATTCTTATGTTAATCCCCATACATTAGCCATTTTGAAATATAGTAGGACATACTTTTCTTAACAAGGCCTGCCCATAGGAGAAACTACCTTACCTGAGCCTAGCCAGCTGAGGTTTTATCAAAACCTAACTGACATGCAGGAAGAGAAAGACCCAACTTCAGACAACTCTAGCCTTCCATGTGGAGAAAGGAAAATACCCAACTCCAGGCTACTTGAACCATCCTGTTCCACCTAAGGTAGGAGGCGGGGCACAAAGAAACTGAGATTTGTGAAGTTCTTAGTCCTGAGGCGCAGACTCACAAAAAGACAGAGCTCATCATAGAAAGACAGAATGTCTCTTCCCCCTTACCCCTTACCACCACATTACTAAAGGTAATGTCCAGTTTACCAAGGACATCATGTCTGGCTGTCAGGAAAAAATTACAAGGCATATTTAAAAGCAAGAAACACAGTTTACAGATACAAAACAAATATCAGAACCAGATTCAGATATGACAGGGATTCCTGAATCATCAAACCAGGAATTTAAAACAATTCTGATTAATATGCCTCGTGATAGCTAATGGATAAAGAGGATATCACATAAGACCAGATGCACAGTGTAAGCAGACATAGAAATACCAAGAAAAAAACAAATACAAATGCTAGATCAATAACACCACAACATAAATGAAGAACGCCTATGATGGGTTTGTAAGTAGACCAGACAAAGCTGAGGAAAGAATCTCTGAGCTTGAAAATATCTCAGTAGAAACTTCCAATAACAGAAAGGGAAGAGGGAAAATAAACTGCCAAAAAAAAGTGACTATCCAAGAACTGAGGGATAGCTACAAAAGATGTAATATATATGTAATAGTAATATCAGAAGGAAAACAAAGAGAGAAAGGAACCAAAAAAAAAAAAAATTAAAACAATAATGACTGAGAATTTACACAAATCACAGATCCAGGAAGCTCGGGGAATACTAAGCAGGATAAATGCCAAAAAAATAACTACAATGGGGCGCCTGGGTGGCTCAGATGGTTAAGCGTCTGCCTTCGGCTCAGGTCATGATCCCAGGGTCCTGGGATCGAGTCCCGCATCAGGCTCCCTGCTCGGCGGGGAGCCTGCTTCTCCCTCTGTCTCTCTCTCTCTCTCTCTGTGACTCTCATGAATAAATAAATAAAACATTAAAAAAAATAACTATGCCTATACTTATCATATTCAAACTACAGAAAACAAAGAAAAAATCCTAAAGGCAGCCAGAGAGGGAGTGGGGGGAACTTAAACTAGAGAGGAGCAAAGGTAAGAATTACACCTGACTTATCTCAGAACCAAGCAGGAAAGAAGAAAGAGTAAAATATTTAAAGTGTTGAGAGAGGAAAAAAAAAAAAAAAAAAAAACCACAACCTGGGATTCTGTGCCCTGTGAAATTACCCTTCAACAGTGAAGGACAAATACTTCCTCACACAAACAAAAATTGAAATAATTTATTGTCAGTAGACCCTGCATTGCAAGAAATGTTGGAAGAAATTCTTGAGAGAGACAGCAAATGGTACAGGTCAGAAACTCAGATCTATATAAAGAAAGGAAGAGCATTAAAGAAGTAACCAATGGAAGTAAAATAAAAACCTTAAATTTCTGATTCTTAATTCATCTAACAGGTAACAGTTTGTTCAGAATAATAGAAATAATGTGTCTGATTATGTTTGCTTATATATAAGTGAAAAGAATAATGGCAATGATAAAAGGGATGAGAGGGAGGAATTAGAAATATTTTGAAATTATAAGGTACTCCTATTACCCTTAATAAACAATTCAGTGTTACTTGAAAGTGGATTTGACTTATAAAAATACATTGCAAACTGTAGAACCACTAAAAAAAATAAAAGAATACCTAGTAACTAAGAGAGAAAATGGAATCTTATGAAATGCTCAATTAAAACCAGAAGAGGAAAAGACTGCAAGAAAAACAGACAAATAATAAGGACAACAACAGAAAACAGTAACAGATATAATAAATATTAATCCAACTATACTAATAATCAATTTGAACATCAGCGGTCTAAATACACCAGTTAAAAAACAGAGATTGGCATACTGGATTTAAAAAAAAAGAAAAAAAAAAGACAACTATATGTTATCTACAAGAAACACACTTTAAATATAAAGAAACAGATTAAAAGTAAAGGGATGGGAAAACATACTTTATATTAACACTAATCAAAATAAAGCAGGATAGCTATATTAATTTCAGCGAGAAAAGACTTCATATCCAGGAAAGTTATCAGAGATAAAGAGGGGGCATTATTATAGTAATAAATGGATCAATTCTCCAGAAAGACATAATAATCTTTAACGTGTACACACCTAACAACAGAGTGTCAAAATACATGAGGCAAAAAATGACAGAATTGTGAAGAAAAATACATGAATCCACTATTATAGTTGGAGATTTCAACATCCCTCTACTAAAAATGGATTGATCCAGCAGGCAGGATTAGTAGGACATAGGTGAACTCAACAACACTATCAATCAACTGGATATAATTGACATTGATAGACTACTTCATTCAATAGCAGAATATAGATTCTTCTCAAGCTCACATGGAACATTCACCAACATAGACCACATTCTGAGCTGTAAAACACATTTTAACAAATTTAAAAGAACAGAAATCATTGATGTCAGCTCTCAGACCACAATGGAATTAAACTAGAAATCAGTAATAGAAAGATAAGGAGGAAATCTCAAAATACTTGGAGATTCAACAAAAACACTTCTAAAAAACATGAGACAAATTTCAAGAGAAATTTTAATATATTTCTCACTATATGAATATGAAAACACAACTTAACAAAATTTGTGGGATACAGTGAAAGCAGTGCATGGAAAACATATATAACAGTGAATGCATATATTAAAAACAAAGTTCTAGAAGACCTAAAATCAGTAGTCTAAGCTTCCACATTAGAAAACTAGAAAAAAAAGACCAAATTAAATCCAGAGTAAGCAGAGGTGCCTAGGTGGTTAAGCATCTGACTCTTGATTTTGGTTCAGGTCATGATCTCCAGGGTGTGTGAGATCAAGCCCCTGAGTGGGCTCCGTGCTCAGTGGGGAGTCTGCTTGAGATTCTTCCCCTCTGCACCTCCCCCCACTCATGCTCTCTCTCCCCTTCTCTCTAAAATAAATAAATAAATCATTTTTAAAAATCCAGAGTAAGAAGAAACAAAATAATAAAAATTAGAGAAATAATTTTTTTACAATAATAATGAAATTGAAGACAGGAAATTAATAGAGAAAATTAACAAAACCAAAAGTTGGTTCTTTGAGAAAAATCAACAAAATAGATAAGCCTCTAGCCAGGCTTACTAAGTAAAAAGGAGTATACAAATTACTAATATGAAAAATGAGAAAGGGGACATTACTACAGACTACGTGGACGTTAAAAGGATAATACAGGAATAGTATGAAAAATTCTGTGCCCACAAATTTGATAATCTAAATGAAATAGATCAATTCCTTAAAAGACACAACTCAAACAAGAAGAAATACATGATCTGAATAGGCCCATATCTATTAAAGAAACTGAATAATTAATAACCTTCCAAAACAAAAAGCACAAGGCCCAGAAGGGTTCACTGATGAATCCACCAAACATTTAAATTAGAAATTATACTAGTTATCTACAATCTCTTTCAGAAGACAGAAGAAGAGGGAATTACTAAGTCATTATATGAAGCTGCAGTACATTAATACCTAACATTAAAACCATATAAAGACATTATAAGAAAACCACAAACCAGTATTTCTCATGAACAAAAATGCAAAAATCCTGAACAAAACTTAACAAATCAAACAATGTATAGTAAGTATTATACACCACAACCAAGTGGGATTTATCCCTGATATGTAATGTGGTTCAACTGATTCAAAATCAGTTAATTCAAAAATCAGTTAATGTAATCCATCACATCATCAGGTTAAAAAGAAAAAATAACATGATCCTATCAATAGATGAAGAAAAATCATGTGACACAATCCAATACCTATTCAATAGGTTTTTTTTCAATACCTAAAAAATTCTCAAACCAAGAAAAGAGAGAAACTTCCTTAAGTTGACAAAGAATACCTCCTACAATTAACATCATACTCAAAGGTAAACAATTCGAAGATCAGGAACTAAGAAAAGGACATCCTCCTTACCACTCCTTTTCAACATTGTACTGAAAGTCATAGTTAGTGAAGAGAGGAAAAGTAAGTAAAAATTACACTGATTGGAAAGGAAGAAATAAAATTGTCTTTGCTCACAGATGACATGATTGTCCAGGTAGAAAATCTGAAAGAATTAAAAAGATACTCCTGGAACTAATCAACAATTATAGCAAGGTGACAGGATATAATGTTAATACACAAAAGTCAATGACTTTTCCAATATACCAGCAACAAACAAGTGGAATTTAAAATTGAAAACACAATACCACTTATATTAGCACCCAAAAAATACTTAGGTATAAATCTAACAAAATATATACAAGAGCTGTATAAAGAAAACTAAAAATTTCTGATCAAAGAAATAAATGGAGAGATATTCCATGTTCATGGATAGGAAGACTCCATAATGCCAAGATGTTACTTTTTCCCAACTTGATCTACAATACATTCCCAATCAAAATCCCAGCAAGTTATTTTGTGGTTATTGAAAAACTGATTCTAAAGTTATATGGAGAGGCAAAAGCATCAAAATAGACAATACAATATTGTAGGAGACAGTAAAGTTGGAGGACTGACACTACCCAACTTTCAAGGCTTACTATAAAGCTACAGTAATCAAGACAACGTTGTATTAGAAAATGAATAGGCAAACAGATAATGGAACAAAATACAGAGCTCAGAAACACACCTTTATAAATATAGTCAACCGATCTTTGAAAAAGAAGCAAAGACAACACAATGGAGAAAAGATGGTCTTTTCAACAAATGGTGTTGAAACAACTGGACACCCACATGCAAAAAAATAAACAAAGATATTACACCCTCTATAAATATTAACTCAAAATGGATCCCAAACCTAAATGTAAAATACAAAATTATAAAACTCCTAAAACGTAACAGGAGAATATCTAGATTACCATGGGTTTAGTGATGTCTTTTTAGACACAACATCAAAGACATGATCCATGAAAGAAAGAATTAATAAGCTAGACTTCATTAAAATACAAAGTTTCTACTCCTCAAAAGACACTGTCAAGCCTTGGTAAAAATACTATAAGATACATATCTGATAACAGCTGTTATACAAAATACACAATGAAGACATAATGATAAGAACACAATCTGATTTTAAAATGGGCCAACACCTTAATAGACATCTCACCAAAGAAGATATATAGGTAACAAACATGAAAAGATGATCCACATCATACGTCATCAGAGAAATGCAAATTATAACTACACTGAAATACCACACATTTATTAGAATAGCCCAAGTCCAGAACACTGACAACTGCAAATGTTGGCAAGAATGGTGCACAACAAAAACTTTATTTTATTCATGGAGGGGCAAGCAAAATGGCACAGCCTCTTTGGAAGACAGTTTGATGGTTTCTACAAAACTAAATGTAATCTTACCATATGGTTGATCCAGCAATCATACTCCTTGGTATTTACTCAAAGGAGTTGAGAATTTATGTCCACACAAAAGCCACACACGAAAGTTCACAGCAATTTTATTTACAGTTGACAAATTTGAAAGCAATCAAGATGCCCCTCAGTAGGTAAATGGATAAATAAACTTTGGTACACCCAGACAATGGAAAATTATTCAGTGCTATAAAAGAAATGAGCTATCAAGCCATGACAAGACATGGAGAAATAAAGGCATATAACTAAATGAAAGGAGCCAATCTGAAAAGGCTACATATTGTATAATTCTGGTTATTTGACAACCCATAAAAGGCAAAACTATGGAGAGAGTAAGATCAGTGGTTGCACAAAGGGACAGAGGGGGATGGATGGATGAATAAGCAGAGCACTGACAATTTTTTAGGACAGCGAGAAACTCCTCTGTATGATGCTATAATGGGGGATACATGTTATTACACATTTGTCAAAACCTATAAAATGTACAATACCAAGAGTGAGTGGTAATGTAAACTATGGACTTCGAGTGACTATGATGTGTCAATGTGGGTTCATCATTTATAACAAATACCACTTTGATGGGGATGCTGTTAATGGAGAAGGCTCTGCAGGTGTAGGTACAAAGGGTAGATGGGAACTATCTGTACCTCCCACTTGATTTTGCTGTAAACCTAAAATTTGTCTCAAAAACAGGCTATTAAATGAATACATAGAGCCACATATTTAAAATTTGGGCATTTTGCTGTATGTAAGTTATACTTCAATAAAAATAAAAATACATCATGAAATACGTAAAGTACACTTAAGTCCCCCAAATGAGAATTTTTTTTCAAGGAAAAGATACCAAGAAATAGGAGAAAAATATTGGAATATGGTATGACAAGGACATCAATCCACACAACGAAAACCTGAATCATTCAAAATGCATTTTTAAAAGATAATTAAGCTTTACTGCCTCTCCAAAAAGAGTTTAAATGAAACAATATAATCTAGAAGAATATAGTTTTAAATGTAAAAGCGGAAATGTCCTGCATGTGGGAAATTTAATAGCAACCCAAAACATGTGGTTTCCATGGAGCAACAAATAGAACAAGTGTGGGTGAGTTTCATGTATTGTAAATTAATTCAGACACAATTAAAGGACTCGCACTTTGTCTACATAACGCCAAACAACAGTTACAGGGAGAAAATTCAAGCAACCAGTTGTTTAATCTATTCTGTGTTAAAAATCATATTTTCTTCCCCAAAGAATTGAAATAAAGTATATGTAGCCACTTCCTTAAATATAAAATAGCCAGGAGTATGTATTTCTAAGAAAACTTTTTGGTAATCAGATGGTCCTTCTCCTCATAAAAAGTTATACACAAAATTTTGCATATTAATAATTCAGGAGCCCCTAAAATACATCCATACGTCCTTGTTTAAGAACTTATGACATATGTAGTCAATCAATGCATGATTTTTGGTAACTGCTATCATATTTTAACAAAACATGCATAATTATGAATCTGATAGCTGTAATTGCATGGCCCAATTTAGGGAAAAAACAATATATTTATACTCAAACACATAATACCTATAGGAAATCTGAAGAAGAATCTTGGTGTTTCTAAGGATATGGCTTTTTTTTTTTTTTCTAAAACATCTGTATTTTCAGGTTGCTACAATCTCCCATGAGATGCCTATATAAATGCAATATGTTTTAAGAAAATATATGAAACTTAGTTTCATCACCAATCAAAAAAACATTGGTTAGTCTTACACTTGATCAAAACACTGTGCAAGTATTATTTTTCCAAAAAGCTACTGTCATTCTTCTAAAGGAGAAAACTGGAAATTTAGGCATTAAGGAAAATAAACAGTCCTGAGGCTATGGAATTTAGGGACTTTTCAAAGAAGAGAGTTGGACTTTCAAAATCAAAGAGAAGGAATAGCTAAAAAGAAACAATATGCCTTCCCTCCTCCTTGGATATCCTACCTAGAACTTCCATACTTAAAATGTGAGTCTCGGACCTCCAGAATTTTTAGAAGTAATTTCAGGGAATCCACAAGGTAAAACTTGTTTTCAAAGTAATACCAAGACATTATTTGCCTTATTCGCTGTGTTGACATTTTCATGGATAGTGCAGGAAGAGTGATGGATAAAACTGCGGTCACCTTAACACAAATCAAGGCGGTGGCCCCAAACTGTATCAGATGTGCAGGAGTGCCTGTTTTCCATTATAGTCATGAAAGCATTCACATGTATCTTGATTACGAAAGTAAGTCCTGCAAAGACTGTTCAGATACACACATTTTAACCCAACCTCTAACACCTGTCCAGTGACCTATCCTCAAATTTTGATTTCATTCTTTATAAACTTTCAAAAAATAAAAGTAAAACCTGTATAACATTAAGTAGATGCCACCAAAGTCCCAAAAACAGGTGAGTCTTAAATAAATGTATTTGACAATGATTATATCCATTGAGATTATTAAAAAATAATTTTCATTACCAAGTTCTCAAGCTTTGTATGGCCAGACTCCATTTCATTCTACTGTTGCCCGGCCATATCCAACTTTGTCCATTCAAATGCACCACTTCCCTATCTTGATTCAATCTAAATTTGACCTTTACTGAACTGTCTCTAAAGAAATGATATAGAATTTCTTTGTATTACATTTCACCTTTCCATGACCCATGATGGCATTATCTTGCACCACAACATAAAAGTAAGGCCACTGGGAATCTTACAGAATTTCCCCTGGAGGCCAGTAAATTTCAGTTCACCACACCAAAGAAGTATTTGTTTCCCATAAATTTCCCACAACGAATTTCAACTTAACCAGAACCGAACTTCCTTTTCAGACAAAACCATGAATGTTTGGTCAGGGTTCATTTTAAATATTCATAGTCCTCAGGCCGTGATGGAATCTGTAGCTAACCACCCCAAGGTAAGCCAGGTTTTTTATGACTTTGCTACCTAGTTTGGAACTGCTAGATACCAACTCAAATGCAAATTCAAGATTTTTTTTTTTAGACTTTTTTGAAGGGCACTTTTAGGTTCGCAGCAATATTGAGTGGAAGGCTCAGATGTTTTCCATATACCCCTTGCCCTCACACATCTACAGCCTCTCCCATTATTACTGCCCCCCCCACCAAAGTGGTCCATCTGTTATAACTAATGAACCTACAGGGACTCAGCATAATCACCCAAAGTCATGGCTTACACTACCATTCACTCTTGGTGCCCTACATTCTATAGGTTTGGACAAATGCACAATGACACGTATCTATTATTATGGTATCATACAGAGTAGTTTCACTGCCCTAAAAATCCTCCATGCTCCACCTGTTCATCCCTCCCTCCTCCCTAAACCCCTGACAACCACCGATCTTTTTACTGCCTCCACAGTTTTGCTTCTTTTTCAAAACGTCATACAGTTGGAAGTATATGCTTTGTAGCCTTCTCAGAGAGGCTGCTCTTAGTATTACGCCTTTAAGCTTCTTCCGTGTCTTGTCATGGCTTGATAGCTCCTTATTTTTAGCACTGAATAATATCCCATTGTCTGGATGTACCCAAGTTTATTTATCCATTCACCTATTGAAGGACATCTTGGTTGTTTCCAAATTTGTCAACTGTGAATAAAGCTGCTATCAGAATCCGTGGGCAAGCTTTTGTGTGGACGTAAGTTCTCAACTCTTCTGAGTAAGAACCAAGGAGTGTGATTGCTGGTAAGATTACATTTCATTTTGTATGAAATTACCAAACTGTCTTCCAAAGGTCTGTACCATTTTGCACTCCTGCCAGCAATGAATGAGAGTAGGATTTTTTTTTTAAATAAAAATTCTGAAATCTATCATCAACTAAATAGCAAAGGAAACAAAATCCCCAAGGGCAGGGAAAATGTTAGAAAAAGACAAAGAGTTTTCTGTGAAGTATTACCTCTAATTTACCATCAAACTATAGCAATGGTCACACTTGGGTAAAATTGTAATTGCTGGCAAGCCTTCTTGTAAAAACACAACATAGTACCCCATAATTCCCAGGTAATCATATAAAAATGAAACAACTATTGTAGAATATTTTCTTACAGGGTAAGAAGCATTTTTCCACCCCAGCTTCAACGCTCTTTTTTGTATCACAAACTGACTACATAAAGCAAACTGAAGGAACCAGAATTATTCTCACCACCTTGCAGAAACCTTTCAAGTCACTCATAGCTATCATAGTTTATTGAACCTAAGATTCTTTCTAAGCAATCAAACTTACTGGATAGCGAGACAAAGCCAGAGTTATTGATGTTAATAGTCTCAAAACAATCGAACAAACAAAAACTCTAAACAAACTATTCCCCATTTGACCTGCACTCTGTCCTCGGGGTAAAGCCGTGGCCACTTTCCCACAATGTGGAGTGCAGCTCTGGGGGACTTGTCTGGAGGACTTTCCCTGTATCGTACCCAAAACGGAGATGAGTAACCTCCTGAAAGTGTTTATCACAAGAAGTTTTCTCACCTGCTTTCCTTACCTCCCATGACAATGGTAGTGTTTCAATTCCTATAATGTCTCAATATAGCATTATGTTGATTAGATGTTTAGAATATGTAGTCATCGATTATTTTGTTAATAAACATCTCTATCCCAGTAACTCAGAAGTTTTCACAAACCTCTTTGGAGAACTTGCCATAATTATTATTCTGTGAGAAACACCTCAAAGTCAGAATACTACAAATTCTCACATGGATTAATTTTGATATGAAGTCTTTTAAGTTGTTTTATATGTATAACAAATAATATATCCACCATGGATATATATTTCAAGCATGGAAGAAGGTGTTAAAGAAAGCTAAATAAAGACAAAATTTCTTTACCATACTTATGACGAAGCCCATGGTTGTTTTTCGCTTGTTGGTCTTAAGATTTTACTTACTTATTTGTCAGAGAGAGAGAGAAAGCACACAAGCAGGGGGAGCAGTATGCAGAGGGAGAAGCAGGCTCCCCACTGAGCAGAGAGCCCGGATGCGGGACTCAATCCCAGAACCCTGGGATCATGACCTGAGCAGAAGGCAGACACTTAACCGACTGAGACTCCAGGCGTCCCAAGCCCGTATTTTATTTAAATCCCAAATCTACTACCAATTTAATATATTCAATCAGAGAATGAGGTCTCAAAAATAGGTATGCAAAAACATCGGATTGTTGTAACATATTCCCTTGAGGAAAAATATGTACAATACCAATTGATATCAAAAACAATAAAAGTGTAATTATCTAATTTTCTAGGTAGCTCTGACTCTTGAAATGGCCCCTGATCTGTGGGGCGGGGGCGGGGGGGAGACATATAAGCAATACTATTTTGCACTTCAAAAGCCTAGGTTACTAAAGTGTCTCAGGTGACCTAAATAAATCAGACAGCAAAATAATTTCATAGCTGGAGTGTCAGAAAAGCCAGGAAATGATGCATAAAGCCAAACCATGATATAAGGCACAAAGATGGCTAGTAAATGTCGTCGCCATTTCACATAGTTCATTAGGAGTCAGCAAACAGGAACAGATATAACCCATGGCTCATTTATTTTCTTTAATGCCTAAACACGCTGGAACAAAAATAGACTCTAATAAAATGATTTCTAATGGAAAGGTGACTCATTACTCTATGTGCCAGAGCATTAATTAATACGGCAATCATTTGGATGTCAGACTTAGTGTGTTAGCTCAAACTGCCATAACAAAATACAATAGACTGGGTGGTGTAAACAACAGAAATTGATTTTTTTTTTCCAGTTCTGGAGGCTAGAAGTCTGAGATCAGGGTGCCAGCATGGTCAGGGGCTTGATGAGGGCTGGGGAGGGCTCTCTTTCTGGCTTGCAGACAGCTTCCTTCTCGCCGCATGCTCACGTGGCGGAGAGAGGTCTGGTGTCTGGTTCTTACTGCTGCACCAGTCACGCAGGACCCAAGACTCCACCCTGATGACTTCATCCATCACCTACTTAAAGGCTCTATCTCCCACACAGTCACATGGCGGGGGGGGGGGGTAGGTCTTCAACATATGAATTTGGAAGGGGCAACATAATTCAGTCCCTGGCACTTAGAGAACTGAGACCACCACACATCACTGGCATAAAAAAAGAAGTCCAAATAAGCCGAGATCCATGGGCCTGGGACCGTTCTAGCTATAGTTATGACACGGCAATGGTTATCTTCGTGCAAGTAAGTTTATCCAAGCAATTTCAAGAAACTAGAGCGTTTCAAATCCTTTGGAGAGACTGCTATAATTAAAATTTATTAAAAAAAAAACAATAATAAGGGAACATTTACAAGCATTTTAACAGAAACCTATGTGCAACTGTTACAATAATCACCTAAATGTTAGTGCGTGTACAGCAATATGCACGAAAAAGGCAGTAAAAATAACTCAGGCTTGGATACTGAAAGCATCATCAAGAAGACATCAGGCAAACGACACTAGGGCTCCCTTATCGCAAAAGAGACCTTATCAAGTGTATGCTCTATCACGTAGACCTTTCTTTAGGAGGCATGTACTACATACAGTGATAAACTCAAGTTTTCTCAAATTAAAAAGTCAGTGCAATCCTAACCAAAATTCTAAATAAATATTTTAAAGGCCTCAACAAATTTACTCAAATTTATATGAAATAACAGAGACCCAAAAATAACCATGTCGTTTAAACAGATATAAGACACACAGGACAATAACCTTTCTGGAAATGTGAAACACGCACAGAACACTAGAGGCTCTACACGAATCCATCTGTGCCCGAAGCAGAAAACGGACCCTGGGATATGGAGTATGGGAGCGGGAGTCAGCAATAAAGAAGATAAATAGGGGGTGCCTGGGTGGCTCAGTCGGTTAAGCAATTGCCTTCGGCTCAGGTCATGATCCCGGGGTCCTGGGATCGAGCCCCACATCGGGCTCCCTGCTCAGCAGGCAGCCTGCTTCTCCCTCTGCCTCTGCCTGCCGCTCCCCCTGCTTGTGCTCTCTATCTCTCTCACTGTGTCAAATAAAAATAAATAAAAATCTTTAAAAAAAAAAAAAAGAAGAAAAGATAATCAAATGAATAAAGTATGAAAAGAAGGACTTGGCAGAGACTGATAATAGAAAAGGGTTATAAGCTGAGACTATAAGGAATATCATTAATTCAGTTCTCCTGTGTAGAACAACCTGCAAAACAAAATAAGATTCTATTTTGATAAAAGAACACTCTTGACAGCATTACTTATTGACCTAGAGCCTGTAAGTAGGTACAGAGGGTTCATTATGCACTAAGACAATCAGGAACGTTGCAGAAGTCCCTTGGCAATTACTCTATGTCTAAGGAAAAAAAAAAAACACAAATTTAAAAATGAGGCTGAGGTCAGAGCTACCCCAGAGACATGTCAGTGAAAGATTCATGATCATATGTCCAAACAACAGGACTAGAGGAAGAGGAAATATTTTTTAGAATTGCAATTATACTAGAAAAAAATGCTAAAAAGTGAAAGAATATGGAAGCAAGAAATAATAAGGGCTCACCTGTATTTTAAATGTTTAACTACCAGCTAGGAAGAGTAGGGATTGAGTGAGAAAGGCACAATTTCCTAATTACAACTACAGAAAACCTTACAGACCTCAAACAACAGAACTATTATTATATAGAAAGTACTAAAGCTACATGATAAATTTGCACATTGTTTTTAATAAAACTTTTTTATTTTGAGAAGACTATAGATTAATATGTGGTTGTAAGAAATAATAGAGATCTCATCTGCCCTTTGCCCAGTTTCCTCAATGATGAAATCTTGCAAAACTTTATTATAATATCACAAACTGAATACTGCCATTAATACAGTCAACCACTGATCTTGTTCTGATTTCCCTACTTGTCCTCAATTGTGTGTGTGTGTGTGTGTGTGTGTGTGTGTAATTAGTAAATCTACAAAGAGCAGGAGCACTTTTTGTAAACTGGAAATGAAAAGGCCAGAAATTATATTTTAAGATTTTTTAATTGAAAACTAGTTATAATAGAGTGTATCTTTGTGAAAGCTACTGATTAGTTCTGGCTCAAGATGGCCATCCATGACTGTGATCCATGACCATTAACTGTAGATCAAAATCCATTCCTCACTTCTAGAAAGTGAGCTTGATTACATTTCTGTTTTTCTTGCACTTAGTGTGAATCTGTGAATGGAACTTATGTATACTGTCCCAGGTCTGGTCCGTAAACCTCTCCTACACAACACTCCATGCTTTCTTCCCCATTACGTGGACTGATATGGCAAACGCCCAAAAGCCATACCTCAGCCTGGGTCCCTCAGTGACTAGGAAGAGCAGATCCCCATTCTCCTGATTTGGAACATTTGCCAGGCACTGTTATTTGAGAAGGACTTCAACTTTTCTTGAGCTATCATATATTGGTGATGGTTGTTACAGCAATATAGCTTAGCCTAGTTAATATGATGACTCTGTAGGAGGAGGATTCTACCTGCACTGAAACCAGTCAGCAGTTCTATCCAGAGACACATACTTGATTGTGCCCTTGGTTTGCCATGAAAAAAAAAAAATTTCCTCCAGGAGGTCCACCGTTAAGAAATATGCAGACATAGACTCCTGACACATAGATGACATTCAGTGTTTGTTATGGGAAAGGAGGGAGGAAGGAATGAAGGAAGGAAGGAAGGAAAAATGGTAGAAAAGGTGCTTGAAGAAGGAAAACGCACACTCAGGAAAGAAGTTCAGACTGAAAACAAACTGCCCAATTTGAAAAATGTTTACCCAGGGGAACCTCAACATATATACTAAATATAGAAATATATTTAAAATGCTTCAAGATCTCACAACAGCCACTTTGAAAACTACAAAGAAGCCAAACCCAAAGTAAAAGCAAATTCTTTCCTATCCAGGAAAATAGAACCGTCAGTTGTCTGAAAGCCAGAGAGCTGATCTGGTGAAGCCCCACTTGAACTGCTTTGTTTAAACTCTTTCTCCAAAAACTAACCATCAGTCATAAAATTAACTAATTTTTATTGCAGGCTCTAATTTTTCCTCCCTCTTCCTTGGACAAGATTCCAGTTAGCAAAGAAATAAAAAATAAACAGAAGCAGAAGTTAAAGTACAGAATTTAGATAATCCTCAGATTTGATCATCATCCCTTAAATGCCCAAACATTGGTTTTGCATGTAAATTATAATGTGAAAAATCCCAAGGGCTATAAAGACTAAGGGTTTCACAAAATGATACCAAGTTGTGTGCACAGCATTTAATATTTTTGTTTACCATCAAGAAGACTTTAATCTCTGCAAACATGAACTATGCTTTGAAAATATTTTTTAGATTTTTTTTCATTTTAAAGCAAACTATTAAAAGCTATGCATAAACACATAAAATCAGCTTCAGAATTTAGAGGTTTCTAAAATAAAATTTTAAGTTTTACTCTATAGTCACTGAGATGTTTTAGATGAAAAAATAACCAAATATTCTAATATTTCTGATACTTCAATTAATCACTTGCACTGGCTTGAGTTGCTCAAATTATTGAATCCATCTAGTGTATTTAAAAGAACTGATAGCTTTATTGTTAAGAATTAGTCTGTGAAGAAATCCAAAACCATAGGAAATCTGTATTCTATAGTCACTGCCTATTCTTGGTTATTCCTCCAGCAAACTAGCTGCTGGAAAAAATAACAAGTTTTATACTATAAGTCACCTGAACACTTTATATATACCTAACAATTCACATTAACTCACAGGTTCTTAATTCATACCTAAATTCTACATCAACTCCATCTTTTTTTGTAACCAGCTCTCAATGCAAATGCATCTCAAAACCACTAACTGGAGGGTATTATGCTGAGTGAAATAAGTCAATCAGAGAAAGACATGTATCATATGACCTCACTGATATGAGGAAGTCTTAATCTCAGGAAACAGACTGAGGGTTGCTGGAGTGGTGGGGGGGTGGGAGGAATGGAGTGACTGGATGATAGACATTGGGGAGGGTATGTGCTATGGTGAGCGCTGTGAATTGTGTAAGACTGATGAATCACAGACCCGTACCTCTGAAACAAATCATACATTGTATGTTAAAAAAAAAAGAAGATAGTAGGAAGGGGAAAATGAAGGCTGAGAAATCAGAAGATGAACCATGAGAGACTATGGACTCAGAAACAAACTGAGGGTTCTAGAGGGGGGTGGGAGGATGGGTTAGCCTGGTGATGGGTATTAATGAGGGCACGTATTGAATGGAGCACTGGGTGTTATACACAATGAATCATGGAACACTACATCAAAAACTAATGATGCAATGTATGGTGATTAACATAATTTAAAAAAAAGAAACAAAAACCACTATCATAAAATTTTCTCAAAAACAATTCCCATCCCAGCCTAGAATGCTGCCCTCCACTTAAAAAATATTTTAAAAATACTTGAGCTATTCACTGGTTCATGAATTTACCCATTTTGAAAACACACTGGTTCAAGGAAGGCCAAATTTTCAATTAAACCCAAGCCTTCCCCTCCAACCCAGATATTCTTTGTGTTTAAAAGGATATTCTCTCCTGAATTCTATCAATGGCTCTGAAGGATAGGGAACAAGGTAAATCTCTATTCTTGAGTGTTTTCTACCTACACACACTCAGGAACTAAATTTTCCTCTTCAAGTTGAGATAACTGCAGTAAAGGTGAGGTTTGACTCTGATTCTCTATTTTCGATCACAGTGAAGGCTTAGGAAGGAGCTCCGCACAATCCTGTCAGCAGAATAGATTAAATGCTCTCTCCAAGCCCTAACTGCACTTGGATACTAAAATGATGCAGATGAAATACCAACCTTTGAAGAGAAAAAGTAAGAAGAAAATTGTTAACTGTGCCTACTAATGATACCTGTTTCCCTGTCTGGCTGAAGTTATGTCTGCACAGCACTAGAACCATCTGAGTAGTAAAAAAACAGTCAAACAACTAGGAGCTTGGTCTGCTTGCTTCCTACACCGACTGCTACCATTACATTCATCCTAACAACCAAATATTTTTGCATCATATAGACATAATCTATTTGCATTTGGCAAACCCCCTGTGAAGATGTTTGCCAAACCTAGGGAAACATGTTGGCTTTAGACACAACATTCTACACATAGTTACGGAAGTAAATTGGTGATCTGCTTATGCCATGGGATGTTTTTGTTGTTTTTTTTTTTTTAATAGAAACATACCTAAAAGCAAATGTAAAAGCCACAACATTCTACACATAGTTACGGAAGTAAATTGGTGATCTGCTTATGCCATGGGATGTTTTTGTTGTTGTTTTTTTTTAATAGAAACATATCTAAAAGCAAATGTTTCAACACAATTTGAAACACACACCAAAATACAGTTCTTCAAAATACAAATCCAGGAGCCATGTGAGGCTACACAGGTGTAGACCTAAGGTACTACGTAAATTTATAGTCATGACTCGCTTTATCTCAAAATTATTTAAATAAAATAGTGAAGTTTATTCCAGTAAATTATTCTTAAATTTCAAATAGATTTCCTGTAAGGGAAAACGCCCTATATGCGAGGGCCAAAATATTCCGTAGCCACAACACAGAAAATGTACTAAACCTGATTCAGTACCGCCCATCATGTATAATTTGGGTAAAGACGAGAAGAGTGCTCATGTTTGTCAATCGTCGATTCATATCAGATATCGGGAAAGGGCGAAAAAGCGGTCAGAATGGGAAACAGGCAGGTCAGACAAGCAAATACAGTGCAGGAAGTATATGCCGAATGCTAGGGAAGCATACATATTAACTTACTGTGAGGGCATCAGCCCCTACACAGATTTCCTTCCAGAGACATGGCCTTGAACTTATTAGACCACACCACCCCATAGGTCTTCTCAAAAATATCCGTCCACAGCTCCACTATGCTCTACATAAATCATGGGATATTGACTCTATTTCAAATTTTTATAGAGGTAAAATTTAACTGCAGAAGGACTCTGGTGCCATTAGCAAACGATGCTAACAGACATGAGGGCTCACGGTTAGTCAACTAACATAGTTAACAGTCTCCAGTTGGCATGTCATTTCGGTGTTTGGTTTTGAGATATTTTGAAAGTATTACTAGCCATGACATGTCCATTAAGTGCAAACAGAGTGACAATACTAAAAGTGCTAATAAAAAGAGAAATCAGGGGGCGCCTGGGTGGCTCAGTCGTTAAGCGTCTGCCTTCAGCTCAGGTCATGATCCCAGGTCCTGGGATCGAGCCCCACATCGGGCTCCCTGCTCTGCGGGAAGCCTGCTTCTCCCTCTCCCACTCCCCTTGCTTCTGTTCCTGCTCTTGCTATCTCTCTGTCAAATAAATAAATAAAATCTTTTAAAAAAAAAAAAAAGAGAGAGAAATCAGTACCAGGGGGATTAAATAAAGACTTCAACAATTAAAATCTGAGAAAACTAAGACGACTGTATGGGGTTTGGAATTTTCCAATAGTAAGAAGTATTTTGAAGGAAAAAGAGTAAGTCACAAGGGGACTTCCATTTTGTGAATGTAAAGAGTCCGGAAGTAATCATCCCATCTTCCAGCAAGAAAAAACCTGAACAAACTGAAAATCAACAGCTTTTCTTGGATCAAATATACAAACAAGAAGAGAGGAGGGTGAAGTATTTAGTGTCAAAATTTTTAAAAAATAAACTTAGAATTCTACATCCAGCACTCCTTCAAAAGTAAAGGAGACATTAACACTTTGTCAGATCAACAAAAACTGAGGGAATTCATTACCAGCAAGCCTGCCCTACAGGAAAATGTTAAAAGACGTTCTTCATGGAAGGGCAAAATGATATAGGTCAGAAACTTGGATCTATATGAAGAAAGAGTGCTAGATAAAGAATAAATGTAAATAATTTTTCTCGTTCCTAATTGACCTAATAGGTAACTTTATTCAAAACGGTAACAGTAACAGTGTATTGTCTGAATATAGCACAGGGTTAAGTGCAATGAATGACAACAGTGTTACAAGGGATGGGAGGAAGGAGTGGGGCATCCTCTGCTATAAGGTATCTGTGCTAAGTGTAGGAGTATAGTGTTATTTGAAAGGGGATTTAAGATTAGTTGTAAACAGATATCGCAAAATCTAAAGCAACCACTAAGACGAAGTCACAACAAATGTGAAAATGTCATGTTTATGTAATCAACAATTTGTCATGAAAAAACTTTTAAAAGTGTGACTAAAAGGAGCACCTGGGTGGCTCAGTTGGTTAAGCAGTGGACTCTTAATTCGGGCTCAGGTCATGATCTCAGGGTCCTGGGATCGAGCCCCACGTGAGGCTCCATGCTGGGCATAGAGCCTGCTGAGGATTCTCTCTCTCCCTCTGCCCTCCTCCACTCCCACTCTCAATCTCTCTCTCTTTCTCTCTCTAAAGTAAGTAAATAAATCTTTATAAGCGTGATTACAATATTGCATACGGTAGAGTTCTTATGTTAATCCCGGTAAGGTAAACACTTACTCGTGAACATGAAGGAAACACGGTGACAGTCTTTCTGGGGACTCAATAGCCACTGAAACACTTTTTTTTTTTTTAAGTTTTAAAAATACATTTATCTATTTTAGAAAGAGTGTGAGCATGTGCGAGTGGGGGTGGGGCAGAGGGAGAGACTCTCAAGCAGACTCCTCACTGAGCACAGAGCCCAGCATGGGGCTCTGTCCCATGACCCATTAGATCACAACCTGAGCTGAAACCAAGAGTTAGCGCTCAACCGACTGAGCCATCCAGGCGCCCCAGATTAGCTTTAAAATTATTAATAACAACATTCCTTTTTAGATTTTTACAGAGGAAAGACATTAATTAAAGACACTTAGGGACATATGAAAAAGTACAAAGAATACATGATCAATATCTGAAATTCCATTTCATAGAGATAACCATTGCTATATGATATATCCATACCTCTGAAGCCACTGAAGCATTTCTAAGTCGCTTCTGGAGATCACCAAAAAGGGGACTTCTTGCTGCAATTCAATTTCAATATAAACCAGGTCAACCAAGTGAAAAAAAGACTATGCCTAATTTTAAGATTTCCTACTATTTGTACATTTTAAATCTCACACACGTTTGTGAGAAATACATTTGAGCACTACAAGATGAAATCCCTTAGCCACACTGGACTTATCAACTGGGGGTGGGGTGGGGGGGAGTCTTCTGGAACCTAACCTGAAACAGAGGAGCTTCTACATACACAGCATATTTAATCTATCATGGTTAACACCGCTCTCCCTGCAAAAATACATAAAGGGGAATATAAGCAGTCGGAAAATTAAGATACACAAAGAACATGATCAAAATATACCAACAGCAGCACACTAAGCTGTGAGTTTGTTTTGGAAATCAGCTTTCTAAACACTGGTCACAAGAAGCATTCCTTTCATTAAAGCTTAAAAGACGAAAGATTCATTTGACCGCTTAGCCAAACACATAAGTTGCTTTTTAAGTTAAATATTAAATTTAGACTACTTCATAAATCACAAATGACAGCAGCTGTTACATCAATCCTCTTCATGATCCACTTTAGTTATACAGGAAAAAACATCTGTTTAGCAAAAACTAAATCTTAAAAATCTCATTGTTGCAAAGTTATCAGTCTGTATATTCAAAATAAATATTATAATTTACTGACTCTCTATAATTTACTCCCCCATCGGTAAAATGGGGATATACTACCTATCCCATTCTGCTATTCTATTAAATGTAATCAATCAAAGCATCGAGCCCTGGGCCTGGATCATAATGTAGTCTCTCAGTTATTAGCAGTTATTTTTTAGAAGTGATTTTGAGATGTCAGTTTGGCTCCTCCTTAGAGAATCGTAGATAAACTAGTTAATTCCTAAACTCAAAAATCTCTGATATGATTACATTCTAATAAAGCTCAGAAATAATATACACTAGGGATAGACACATATGTGTGTATAATATGTGTATATATATATATTATTAGAAGGCCATTAAAAACAAAACAAAACCAAAACTTACAGGAGTGATAACAATGAACCCAGGATGATTAATTATCTCCTAGCAGGTGGAGTGATGTGGGATCAAAGGGTGGGGCAAAGAGTAAATTCAGCAAGCTGCCCAGTAGAAAACTGGAAATGTTTTAATTGTCACATTAAGGAGTAGATTCACAGGTTATTATCTTATCTTTATTCTTCATAACTTGCATTAATGTTACAGATATATTCTTCTGTCTGTATAAAGTATCATTTAACAAAAAATTACTTAAGATAAAAAGAGAAAAAAAAATTAGTGGTATTTAAGTGTTCAGGGAAAAAAATCTATCCCTCACACTGAACATTTTGGTCCATCTAGCCCAAATTTAACACTGACATCATACAAACTATTTTAAAGCTGGGGGGAATTTTACAAAATCAACCCATGTTCCCACTTCTAGACAAAGGGCAAATCCTTACACAAATAAAGGAAATGAATTCAAAGTTCCCAAATAATAACTGCTAAAACTTACTAAATTTTAATATATATTTTTAAATTAGACTGACTCCTTAAATCCCAAACTAGCAATAGTTTGGGGAAGCTAAAAGGAATATTATAAGCAATTCATAATTTATTATTTAACAAATACTTCTAAAAGATGAACATCTGGGGCGCCTGGGTGGCTCAGACGGTTAAGCGTCTGCCTTCGGCTCAGGTCATGATCCCAGGGTCCTGGGATCGAGTCCCGCATCGGGCTCCCTGCTCCTTGGGAGCCTGCTTCTCCCTCTGCCTTTCTCTCTCTCTCTCTCTGTCTCTCATGAATAAATAAATAAAATCTTTAAAAAATAAAAAAATTAAAAAATAAATAAAAGATGAACATCTGTTTATATGCCTGGCACATAAAAAGTGCTCTATAATTTATGAATGAATACAGAAAAAATTCATGAATGAGCTTCAGTTACTATAAAAGTGTGTATATGGACTTTTCAAATGATTTTTGATCATTCTTTCTTTTTATTCACTATTCAGTGTTCCCATTAAGTCAAGTCTTCCTAAATACTAAGAGTGGGATGTATGTATCTGAAAGACAGGGAGAGGGAGAGAGAGAAACTATCTTCCATTGAAGAGTATTTTAGAACCTTATTTTATGAAATTATACTTTCAGCTTTATAGAACTTCTGGTCTGTACTTTTCTACTCTACCCAGTTTTCCTCTCTATTATGAATTTTAGGATGGATTCTTCCGAGATTCTTACCACTTTCATTTCCATAACCCACCATCCTTGCTAGAAAGAAACAGGTCTAGAGAACTGATCCAGCCACACCATATTTTCATTCATGTGTTCTAAAAGATGGAGTTTTCCCCAAAGCAGGTAAAATAATTTACACCATGTGCTGTGTTTTCAGCCACACTGCCAACAGACTGTCAAAATGAAGGGGCCTCCATGGATCTCAGCTGGATGTTCATTTAACAATTTCTGCTGGGAAGCATCAGTCACGTCTTCTGGCCACCTTCTCCTTAGAGTATATGCCCATCAAACCACCACTTCAATTTATCTCTTTTTAATTGTACCTGTAATGCTTTCATGCTTTGCCTAATGGGTTTACGTAGAGATCTATTTCTTTGTTCATCTGTGTCTCTCGTTTCTGTTTCCTAAAACAAAATTTACCTTTCAATGGAGTTACAATGCTGCTCTGATGGGACTGTAATGTATCATGCTTCCTATTTCAATATATTATCACCCATCAAATGTGTATCACTGTATATCTATCAGAAACCGTAATAATTGTTCTTGACTCCCCTCCCCTGCTTTCTCCTGTCAGTTATTATGCAAAGGCATTTTCCTTTCTCTGCCTTCTGACACCCTATTTTCCAAAATTTGTCTAAGCTTCACATTAATTACCAACTTAAATTTCAATTAAAGACCTCTTGGGGGACACCTGGGTGGCTCAGTGGGTTAAGCATCTGCCTTCGGCTCAGGTCATAATCCCAGAGTCCCAGGATTGAGCCCCGCATTGGGCTCCCTGCTCAGCTGGAAGTCTGCTTCTCCTCCTCCCTCTGCCCCACCCACCTGCTCATGTACTCGCTCGTTCTCTCTCTCGCTCAAATAAATAAATAAAATCTTTTTTAAAAGACCTCTTGGTTAGGTCATTGAGTGGGCTACTAAACACACTCATTGGGGCCTTTGAGATGTGTACCCTAGTCCTTCCTACAATAGCAACCCCTGATATCATAAGCCACAGTGTGTAGAACACAATTCTGGTTTTAGCACCATCAATTACACTTGACTTTTCTCCTTACACTTCTTCCTTTCTCTTTGTCAAGGATTTTCCTTCAATTGGCACAAGAAAGAGTAGCTCTCAATATATTTGGGATCTTTTTTTCTGTAACTACTACTTGGTTCCCTTGAATAATTAGAACTTGTCAGCAGTCTGGTGGTATGGATGGATCTTAGGAAGAATTTGCACTTCTGAGTCTTCCAAGCCAGGACTATATTTGACTGCCTCCGTGGCTCTCAAAGAGAAAGCATTTACACTGTTAGTACCTATTCCATCTCGAATTTAGGAAAAGATTCCTCACAAATGTTAGTGCTTGTAAATCCTTCTGCAATTCTATGAGGGAGGGCTTTAGCACTGGGGCCCTAAGACCTGATTCTACAGTTGGCTGTCTTCAGAAGCCTGGGGAAATCACTTTAGTTCATTGAGCTCCAATTTCCTCATTCATAAAGAAAAAAAAATTCAAACTTCATAGCAATGTTGTAAGAATTAAATTAGCCACATTTTGTATAGCTACCATGTCTTGACCCATAGGATTTATTTAGTGCATATTGAATGAATTAAGGGCATGGTGGGGGACAGTCCTTTAACCGGACTTCACTCCCTCCATCCCTTTCCTTTCTATTCATGCCACATCCTTCCCCTTACCCACTTCCCATTAGAAAGTTGATTCAAAGACATGGCTGGTGAGTGACTTGGGAAGGAAGAAATGGCACACACTTTCACTGGCCACTCATAAACCTCTCCTGGTGACCATCCCCACAGCGCCTCAGGCCGAGTCTTTATGGCTCCCTGAAAATTGCCTATTTCTGCACCTTTCACCACAGGGCTGCTAAACCATGCAAATACCAGTTTTATATCTATTTGCTAAAATCTGCAACATGCCGGGGATCATTTCTCCCAGGCAAGTGCCTGTCCAGCCGACTTGGGTAAATGTGTGCCTTAGAAAGGCATGCACACGGTCGCTCATCCCGTCCATTCTTCCAGCTGGCCAGACTCCTAGTCTGTTCACTCCTAACCAAGAAGTCCTCATTTTCTCCTGAAAACTGTAAAAACCTTCTTTAAAACCAGAGCACAGCATGTTTATTTTTTAAAGTTTAAGAGATCGATGTTATTTTAAAGGCGGAAAAAGTCCTTTATATTAAAAATACTAAAAATGAGAGAGAGAAGTAGTAATCTCCCTCCTAGTTAGCTGTGCATTGGCTTACTTTGGGCAATCGCTCATAAGAATAACCTAATCATCATAAACGGGAGTCCACAAATATCTTTTAGCCAGCTTCATTGACCCAGTAACATTTTAAAGCAAATGTAAGCCTTTTAAGAGAAAAAAAATTTTTTTCTTGACCAAAAAAAAAAAAAAGCCACCCAAGAATTACTTTATTCTTTTTGATTCACATTTATCAAGAAAAAGCAAGAATAAATTTCTCCTATTGGAAAATGAGGTAAAATCAAATTGAAAGGAGGTAAAACGTGAGGAAGTTGTAGAGAACGAGCAACATGTCAGCTGGGCTCTAGAACAGAGACCTGGGAGCAGGGGAAGGACTGTGCACTCATGCTTTCTCATTTGATGACATGTACTGAGTGTTTCTGCGGCACCTGACTTTGTACTGGCAGAGAGAGAGGACTATGGCATGGCCCATCACTCGGGGAAGTGACACTGGACAGATTCTGCATAAAAAGATGCAAGAGTGTTTCTACTCTGCTGCATAACAAGAATACTTAGGAGTATCATCGAGTATTACATAAGTACTCTGTGAGAAATGTGGGCAGCACTGAGGGGATTTAAAGACAGAGTGGTTGTTCAGTTTTACCCGAGTCAGGAAAAGCTTCACGGGGGTGGGGGGAGGAAGGATTTCCTGAATACTGAATGACAGCAAGCAGCTCCTCACTACGTGGCTGGGTGAGGTAGAGCATAATCCAATACAGTTTATTTACATCTTCTCCTGAAACTTCAGAGACCATAGAAACAGACATTAAAGCCCTAGAGACTAAATTATAGGAGATTTAAAAAATAATAATAATCAAAGAGTATATAACCAAGAGACAATAGAGAAACAAGGCTGCTTTATTGCTTAATACTGACAATTTATGAGCATTTTGTGAAGAGAATTAAAAGCACTGTGAAATCCATCACTAATGTAATTACAGAAAAGAGCTTTCAACTGTCAATCATGGCAACAATCACATAAATGCATTTACTAAATTCACTTAAAAATATTTATAAATAATTAAAGTAGGGAATATAGGTTAGCCTGATAGAAAGTAAAAATATTTAGCAAGGATGTTGTATATGCTTTGAAAAGATGTATCATGTAATTATGATGCATTATTGCTAGTAGTTACTTCTGAGAGCACATATAAATATGAATGGAGATTTTTTACCATGTTGGAAATGGGAAGTAAACACTATATAATACCAACAATTACTGTTAAATGTTCACAATGCCATCATTGGATAGGTTTTTGATAGGATTTCCCTATTATATTTTCCCCTATTTCCCTTCTCTTCTTGAAGATATGCTAAAATGCAGCCTTCCAGAAGGCATTTCTAATACACTAATGACAGAATCAATGTTCAAAAATACTCCAATAACTAGAGCAATAAGCTAAAACTATGACGATGAGATTTCACGGTGATAATTTACACAAAGACAAAATTCAAAGGCAAATGGAAGACTTGATTTAAAACAGTTTACTTCAAAATGATCTGGGCATGGAAACTGACTACCAATCCGACAGGAGCCCAAAGCATATGTTTCCAGGGAGCAGGGGGAGGGAGGAAGCAGTGGTGCCTTAATGGAAGATGCCTGATTTCCACACCAAGAGCTCCCAACCCTTCCAACCCAGACTACATCTAGACTATGACGTTCATTTCAGGACCAAGTGCCAAAATGAGAGCCTGTCCAATGGTGAAGCAGGCTGGATAATGCAACCTCTTAAAACCCTAACACATGAGCAAGATCTTAAGAAATCTACAATTCTAATATAATAAAATAAAATAAAATTTATTTTAAAAAAAGAAATCTACAATTCTTAGTACCCCCCCCCAAAAAAAATGACTTAGAGTTACAGTACTTTCACGATCTTTCAAAAGGTAACTTGAGAATAGGTCAGGCTGTCTATATTTACCCAGGATAAGCAGACACACTGAAGACAGATATACCCAGGATTAGAGTGGAACTGAATTAATTAGCATGCAAAAATGCAGACTCAATGCTACACTTCTATCACTGGAAATAAATGAAAAAGTCATTAAATCACATTCCATCAATTCAAAATGTATCATATATCAGTGTGGGTGAAGTGTAAATTTATTAAATCTCATTAAAAGTGTAAGCAAAATTGCTATTTCAGGGCAATTTTAACCTAGTAAAAGAGACTCAACCATGTTTAATGGCTCACCATTTCCAGTTGTTTACCATTTGTGGAACATAATGACATAGGACACTTTTACAGCCACTATAGCAAGTCCTATAAGCTGCTTTTCACCTACACTGTGTTAATAGTTCAAGTGAGCAGCAGAACATTAACCTGCTGGTTTCTCTCACAACGCTGAATGAAGCGGAGTGTAAGAAAATTGCATTTCTTTTTAAAAATATCTCTATTTCATGAGTCCCCTTCTTCAGACTGTCCTTATTGCGATTACGCTCAAATAATGACACTTTCAGTACTTCATTAGAAAGCATGGACATTCTAGTAATAAAAAGCCATAAAGCCTCTTTCTCTGAAACTTGCATTATATTCGAATCCTATGATGAGCCTAGCTTTGATTTTTCTTTTCGTATTTTATCATCAATTTGATATATGTAATACATCCTAAAGCCAGTGAAAGGTATCAGGTTATAAGGCCAACCGCCATCTACCGTCTTACACGGTCCATGTGCCATGAAATGTGATTATGTGACATCATGGGAAAAAGCCAGGGACAGGGCATGGAAGTCACCTATTTTTAAATCTTGTTTATGGATTTCTCATCATTATTTCCATGTTCACTGAACTCAATTTCCCATATCCTGAAATGCTCCAAGACCAGAACTTGCAATATGATTTCTGTTCCTTCTGGACCTGACCAGAAAAAATCCCCCAGATGTTTCCACACTTCCAGCCAACTGGAACATTCTAAGATGGCCTTTCCTCATGTTCCCAGGGATGCGTGCCAGAAATGTGATCCTCAAGACAAAATGTGATCCAAACATGGCTTCGAAGATGATTAAAAGAATAGAGTAATTCCGGTGTAAAACTGCCACATATTAAGAATATGCTTTCTTTTTTTTTTTTTAAGATTTATTTGTGTATTTTAGAGAGAGAGAGAGAGAGCACAAGTAGGGGAAGGGGCAGAGGGAGAGAATCTTCAAGCAACTCCCGGCTGAGCGTGGAGTCCAATGCAGGGCTATATCTCAGGACCCTGAGATTACGACCTTAGCCAAAGCCAAGAGTTGGATGCTTAACCAACTAACCCCCCCCAGGTGCCCCAAGAATATGCTTTCAATTAATCTCTCAAGGCTCTTCCTTGACCAGTATTATAATGTCCTTCTTGTATTCCCAATTTCCTTCTCCAATTCCTCTATAAAGAACCTATGATCCAGTCCTTGATGATCTCACAAAATAACATTTACATCATCTATTTTCTTATCTGTAAAATGGGAACAGCGGTTTGACCTTAGAGGGCTGTTGGAACAATTAAATGAGACCATAGAGACAATGTGTCCACTCCAAGGTCTCACTCATGGTAGCACTTGACAAAGAGTAACTAAGGAGGGAAGCCAAGTTTAAGGACTACCACAATGTACTGGGTATTTACCACCATAAATTTGGTCTTGCCCTTCTGCAGGATGGAAACGCCTTAGCGACAGATGGCTTCTTCATCACTGTGTCCTTCACATCAAGCACAAGCTGGTGACTCGTACAAAGTAGCTTCTCAAGAATTAGGAAAGTTACTGAATTGAAGAAGCTCATTCCTTTTTTCAGTTAGAATCTGGCCATCAGGAGCACATCAACTCAACTCCAAAAAAAGCATTTGTCCTATAAAAGTTCTGAACAATTAGCTTTTGCATAGGGCTGCCTTCCTCATGGAAATGATGCTGGGATTAGCACAACATGTGGTAAATCATTTCTATCATGGGCCCCTCTGTTTCTTCCACAATAAAATAGTGGTCACAAATACCCGCCCTCTTTAAGATGTGAAGGTGAAAGAAGAATTTGAACTGAGGTTTATGCATGAAATGGTTTTACATGTGCCCTCCCAATAAAGGATGAAGTCTCTGTGAGTTTATTCATTCAATCGATGATGGCATGCCTATTTTAGGCCAGGCACTGTTTAGGAGTACTGAAGAAATACAGTGTATAAGAGTTTGTGTTCGGGTGCCTGGGTGGCTCAGTTGGTTAAGCGACTGCCTTCGGCTCAGGTCATGATCCTGGAGTCCCTGGATCGAGTCCCGCATCGGGCTCCCTGCTCGGCGGGGAGTCTGCTTCTCCCTCTGACCCTCCCCCCTCTCATGTGCTCTCTCTCATTCTCTCTCTCTCAAATAAATAAATAAAATCTTTAAAAAAAAAAAAGAGTTTGTGTTCTTACACTCACAACGAGAGGGAGAGAGAGAGAGAGACAGGAACAAACAATAATGATAAAAAATATATGCAAACGGGTAATGAGCCCTTAAGGGTTGGAACTGTGTCATTCATGTGTGTGCTCCCACAGGCTTGAAACGAAGTGTTCACTGGATGCTCTTGCACTGAATTGTGACCTAATAGGTCCAGGCAGTAACACAAAGGAAGGAGGAAGATAAACATGACAAGGGACATAAGGTCAAAATTTGGAATACCCATTGTAGAAACATACCAGATGATGAAGGAGAATTATGTAATAAGACTAACTTACTTATGGGCGCCTGGGT
This sequence comes from Leptonychotes weddellii, assembly GCF_054177405.1. NCBI lineage: Eukaryota > Metazoa > Chordata > Mammalia > Carnivora > Phocidae > Leptonychotes > Leptonychotes weddellii. The sequence continues at coordinate 91,282,272 of NC_138379.1, read as the reverse complement.
GGCTCAGTTGGTTGAGCAACTGCCTTCGGCTCAGGTCATGATCCTGGAGTCCCGGGATCGAGTCCCGCATCGGGCTCCCTGGTTGGCGGGGAGTCTGCTTCTCCCTCTGACCCTCCCCCCTCTCCTGCTCTCTCTCTCTCATTCTCTCTCTCGCAAATAAATAAAATCTTAAAAAAAAAAAAGACCAACTTACTTATGTTTTAGGTAATGACTGAAACTGGACTCATAATCTGTAAATGGGGGCCCATTATCAGAAAATTACTTTATTAGGATTTTTACTTGTGATCCTTTTCTGGCCTTTTCATCTTATGCCAGGCAGATTGTGCAGACAAGTAAATCAGAGAAATATTGTTTAAGTAGTCCAATCATTTTCCATTAACAGTGGGAGTTTAAATATGACCACTAATTACAGAGTGAATTAATTTTATCTAATAATACTCCCCAATTCAACAGTACTTCACAAAATGCCATCGCATGTATCCTCACACTTTGGCCTTAACAAAACAGAAGGAATCACAAAATTTTTCACTCCCTCCCTCCCTCAGCAAATACTTCCTGAGGGCCTGACTCTGATGTGAAGGGGAAGACGAGGCGTGATGCTGGGTCATACATACGTGACTGGCTCAGATGAACTCACATGCCAGCACTTCTTTGCAAAGCCCAAAGTCACATGCCCCTAAACATGCCATTGTCAAAAGGACATGAATCATGGGCAGGAAATCCAATCTTATGGGAACTTTTTTTAAAAACATATGACAAAAAGATGCACTGGAAGTGACTTTTTAAAAATTTTTGATTTTAGAAAATATTAAAATATGAAATGGGGGTAGTAACAATATATCAAAATTCTACTGAGTAAAAGAGAGGAGGATGGTAGACTTAAGATTTTAGGGATATCTTATAAAGCCATCAAGGTAGTATTAGAATTTCCTGCATGATTTTATAACAGATAAGAAACAAACTTGAATTAGCACAGTTTGCTCATACCACAAAATAATAAAAATAATAATAATGATAATAATAATAATAGTTATTTTGTTATCATTTATACTTGTGCTCATAGGACAATCGAAAGAATTACCTAAATGTGGTATTTAAACAGAAAGTTAGCATCTCTCAAAGAAAACATTATAAGCTCACGCTGACATTAAGTTAGTCAAGAACTTCTTTGTATCTTTTGTATTAATTACGACCTTCACAAATATTTACTTCCCAAGTTGATCTATGAGAACACAAACTTTATAAGTGCCTGTAACAGTCCCTTTTGCAATAAATGCTCAAAAAACATCTGCTGTTTTGATACACCTTCAGCAGAATACCCTGACGCAGTTCATTCCAGGCCCGTATACTGTAGGAGAGGCTCTGGAGCCTGACTGTTTGGGTTCAAATATTGGTTTTGCCAAGGACTAGCTCTAGAACCTTGGCAAAATTTTGAACGTTTTTCTACTTTACTTTTCTTGTCTATAAGGTGGTCCTTAGTAACAGCACCTACCTCACAGAGGTGTTACGGGAACTGAACAGGATCATACACAGAAGATGTTGACAAGAGGACCTGGCCGTGAGCACACAATATGTCACATCATCGTTGCCGGCATAATCCTCGTCCTCCAAAGGGTAGCAAAGAACTATGATGCTACCCATCAGGCTATTATAAGCTGTTTTCCCAAAGTACATTAAAATCCTGATAAAGTTTTCAAAAGGCTTAGTCCCACAGATCAATGTGTTTTTTTTTCATATAGTAAGATTTTTGACCAGAAACTGGAGGTCACTAATTTTAAAGAAATTCATATTAGTTTTAAACCTTCAATTAACTTCATTAATCCTCTACAATAACTGGGGTGCTTGGGTGGCTCAGTCGGTTCAACATCTGCCTTCAGCTTGGGTCATGATCTCAGGGTTCTGGGATAGAGAACCACATGAGACCCCCTGCTCAGTGGGAGCCTGCTTCCCCCTCTCCCTCTGCCCCTCCCGCTGGCTCATGCGCTCTCTCACTCATTCTTGCTCTCTCAAATAAATAAAAATCTTAAAAAAAAAAATCCTTCACAATAACTGCCACACAAAACCTGTTTTATACGGCACCATCAGTGATAGAATTTGAGAGTACATTCCTGCCTCTCCTACTGTGAGCCAATTCTATACCTATTGTAAATTATCCTTTGTTTTGAAAGGGTAAATGGTATCAGGAGTTTTAGGCCTCTCTTTAAGTTAAATAAAAATTGATTTTTTAATGTTTTGATTAATTCTAGTGGGAAAAATAAATAGAATAAATAATTTTCTACCCTAATTCTTGACAAGCTGAATGAAATGATTTTTGACATTTTATACTGATAAGAAAAATATCTTCTACACTATGACACATAATAGTTCATAAATAAATCAATGGTTGGGCGCCTGGGTGGCTCAGATGGTTAAGCGTCTGCCTTCGGCTCAGGTCATGATCCCAGGGTCCTGGGATCGAGTCCCACATCGGGCTCCCGGCTCGGCGGGGAGCCTGCTTCTCCCTCTGACCCTTGCCCCTCTCATGCTGTTTCTCTCTCGCTCTCTAAAAAAATAAATAAAATAAAATCTTAAAAAAAAAAAAAAA
>NC_138379.1:91273161-91279588 GCF_054177405.1 Leptonychotes weddellii | reverse complement strand
GGAGTCCCGGTATCGAGTCCCGCATCGGGCTCCCTGCTCCTTGGGAGCCTGCTTCTCCCTCTGTTTCTCTCTGTCTCTCATGATAAATAAAATCTTTAAAAAAAAATAAATAAATCAATGGTTGGGCGCCTGGGTGGCTCAGATGGTTAAGCGTCTACCTTCGGCTCCAGGTCATGATCCCAGAGTCCTGGGATCGAGTCCCGCATCGGGCTTCCCGCTCCTTGGGAACCTGCTTCTCCCTCTGCCTGTGTCTCTCTGTCTCTCATGATAAATAAATAAAATCTTTAAAATAAATAAATAAATAAATGGTCAGTCTAATACTGACTTTTGGCATCTGTGCTATGCATACTATAAGACTTCTTCTCAATCATCAAGTGTGCTTTTGAAAAATAGACTCAAATTTACAATACGTAAAAACAGTGTCATAGTCAACCCAGCTATGCCAAACCAAGAAAACCAACCCAAACACTGAATACAAACAATGAAAAAGGAGACAGATCAAATTAGGCAATGGAGTATCTCAAATAAAATAAATTTAAAAATTTAAAATAAACCATAAATTTTGGTGATAGCAATTACTGTTAAGATATAAAGTGAAGGGAATATAACCAAAAGTTAACCCACAAAAAATCCTCATAGCTTTGATACTCTAATAGGTAAAAGTAAACGCAATTTAGGTATTATGACTCAAGAACTATTAGGATAAAAACAGGAAAATAATAAAGTACTTAAGTCAATTTTTGTAAACACAACAGGAGCATTTCAAAATTTATGAGAAATTTTTTGCTCCAGGAAACATGTGACCAGACCTTTGTCCAAATTATGAAGAACATTTCATACCAGACCCACTTAATAATTTCTTCCCCTTGGAATTATCAAATTAGTGGTTAAGGGAAACAAAGCAGATGTACATATACTCTATATTTAGACTTTAAGAAGACTCTCAAAACACATTTTTTAAATTAAATTACTTTAAATTGTTATATGATAGTGGTGAGAAGCAGCCATATAAATTGAATATTGGCAGCCCTCGCAAGGTCACACTGCAGAACAGTGGTTCTCTTCAAAGAAATGCCTAGGGAAAGCTAAAGAGACGAACTAGATGAAAAGTCTCCAGGATAATGTTCTTTAAGAAAATCAAAGGGGCGCCTGGGTGGCTCAGTTGTTAAGCGTCTGCCTTCAGCTCAGGTCATGATCCGAGGGTCCTGGGATCGAGCCCCACATCAGGCTCCTTGCGCAGCGGGAAACCTGCTTCTCCCTCTCCCACTCCCCCTGCTTGTGTTCCCTCTCTTGCTGTCTCTCTCTCTGTCAAATAAATAAATAAAATCTTTAAAAAAACAAAAAAGACTTTGATTAAAAAAAGAAAATCAAACATATTCTTATAGTGTCCAGTGATCCTTATCAGGGATAGAACATTGGAATCCTTTTTCTCATACAGACAAAATTATTCCTTGTCTTCTGTAGTTTAGTAATAGGGTTCAAGTTTTCAAAGGCCCAGCCATGGGAATAAGTTTCATCCATGCAAGAGGAGTAAGTTCTAGAGATCTGCTGTAGAACATTGTCCTGTGGTTAAGAATATTGTATCATACACTTAAAAATCTGTTAGAGAGTACATCTTATATTAAATGTTCTTACTACAATAAAATAAAATTTTTAAAAAGTATCTACTTATGAATGGAAAAACTGACAGACGTAAAATCTAAGAAATACATAGTCCCATATATCAAAAGGATTAGAAAGAAACCAAAAACAGAACCTGTAAATATTTTATTAGATATTATTTGTATCTGTAAATGGGGGAGGTTAACAAATAAGGACTCTAACTTCACAAAACTTTATTTCCTTTTGAGTTTATATAAAATATAAATATTATGTATAAAATAACATGTAAATTATTTCACAGAATAAGTATGGAAAATAAACTACAGAGCAGATTTGAATGGTAATTAAATCACTGAAAATAGTTGTCATAACTAGTGTCAGAAAGATCTTAAGATTAGAATAATGTATAACATACCTAGGAAATGCATCCGAGTAGCCAAGAATCCTTTCAATGTAAAATGCTTATAAAAATTTCTGACAATTGTTTACTGAAATTCTAGTGTTAGAGGTACATGTATTGCATTTCTAGGAATATCTAAATTAGGAAATATGGAAATGCAAGGTACCACAGATCCTAGTATAAATTCTCCGTATATGTAGATGGAGACAGATTCTAGGACATCATTACTAAAGTGATAGTACTTCTGAAGCTGGTGTTCAATGCTCAATAGATAATTATTCCATTCACTCACTCATCATTTTGAGACACAAAACTTAAAATCTCAATCCCTTTAAGGAGTTGTACATGTTGTGTCATAAGCATTCTTGATATTCACCATAAACAACATCACAGATGAGTCTGTCCTGACAAGATACAGTTCTTGACCTCTCATTCAAGGGAGAGAGTTTAGGGATTAACTTTCTTTATCTGCTTGTCTCTGGAGCTAAGATCAGATTTTGACTCCTCTGAACCTCCATGAAAAATACACATGCTGTCTTAAAGGAAAAGTAAAAACAAAAAGACAACTGTGTGATTCAAACACAAATACTGTGATTCTTTTCAGAAAAACACAATGTGGTGAACTCTACTCCTTCTCTCACAAGATAAGGAAATACTGTGAAACATGACCAAGGGTTCTCCATCTTATTTTTCAAAAGTACCATAGAAACAACCTAATAAGAAATCAGAGTCTTTAACCACCAATACACTAGAAATTGAAAATTGTTATTTTCTAATAAATAAGTCTCAATAAAACTTATGAAAAACTCATATCCTAATGATTTATTTAGTATTTCAAGACTGCCTAAAGGTTCAATTTCATAGGTACTAAAAAGCATAAATAACTTTCTTATAAAGTACTCCTGTAAGTTGAAAATGTTGTAAAGGTAGCTTTTACTATGTTTTACTATCCATAACAGATCACAGAAATCAAATTTTCATTGCATTTTGAGCAGTAAAAACTGGCTGCTAAACTAGGTGGCATTTTAAAGATACTTTAGTGAGTTGAATTTTGCAGGGCACCATGTACTACATTTTAAAAGAACAAGGACTGATAAATAGAATTACAGCTTTTACAAATCTATTTCACAAATTCATGAGTTTTCTGGGTGAAATCATATCTACAATGAAAATAAAATGGTATCAGTGTTGATCCTCATAATAGCACAGAAAGTCCATTAAGTTAGGTACCACTCCTGCTAAATGAAGTAAGCTAGATTTAGAAAGAAAAATACTGTATGATTTCACTCATACGTGGGATCTCAAGAAACGAAAACAAATACATCAACAAACATAAAGCAGAAACAGACTTGTAAAGCCCGGAGAACAAACTTTCAGATGCCAGAGAAGAGGGGAGGAGGCAAAAGGAGTGGATGGGAGGGGGATATGCAGTGCCCAATTTAATGGTAGCTGCCCTTTGGTGAGCTAGGGTCATGTTCAAGGTAGTCATACCATCACACTGTACACCTGAAAGTAATGTAATACTGTGTGTCGACTATACTCAAATTAAAAAAATTTTGAAAAAAAAACCCTTAGCACAGTGCCACCTGTCAAATGGTAAGCATAGTATGTAAGCATAATGTTGTTACTGATAGACAAAAAGTAAAAGATAGGTACTACTTTTATTTCCTAAAACAGCATTATAAATATAATATGGTATTATTTACCTATGAAGATTTTGGGATTCCCTCTCTGAATCCTCAATAAAATACCTCTAATAGGTTGTCATTTAAGATATTTTGGAACTCCCAAGTATTGCAGAGCTGACTATCTCACAAGGCAACTCACTCTGTTTTAAATACATCTAATTGTTGAAAAGTTCCTCTTAATCCTAAACTAAACCTACTTCCTTATAATCTACAATTTGATCCTGCTTTTGCCTTCTGAAATAAAGTAGAATAAATAGTATCCTCCTTCTGTTTAATAGCTATTCAAGTATTTGAAGGCAGTTTCCATATCTTTCTTATGAAATATTTTCATGCAAGGCATCTAATATCTTTCAGTATCCCAGATATGGTTTGAGTGATTTGCATGAATACAAACACACACAAACACACACACACCTTTTAAATATTAAACCACATTAAGAATGAATAACACTCAAATTTAAGAACAGGAGTAGGGCTTAATCAAAACCAAGATTTTTTTAAATCAATTAACAAACATAGAGTACATCAAAACCAAGATTTAAAGATACAGAAAACCACCAAGGGAATGCTTAATAAGTTTGTTGGTAAAATGGAAACAAGTGGTAAACTTATCTGTAGCCATCAGGAGAATGTGATACTTGTTGCAAGGAAAATGGGAGGGGACAAGAAAGGCCCACCAGCCAGGAGGCTGGCAAGAAAAACAAGTTTTTAAAAGTTAAATTGCTCAAGGTCGTCCAGCTAGTAAATGACAGAGACAGTGTTTGAACTTGGGAACTTCTGCTCTGGAGCCTACATTCTTAATCACACACAATACTGCCTCTCAACACCCATTCTGTGCTTGCTCAAGGAAGATGCCCAACCAAGACACATGTAAAGCTAACTCTTTCAATCAAAATCAAAATAAGTACACACTATCATAAAATCCACTTGAAAAAAGAAAGACAATATAGCTTAAAGAATGACTTAGCAAGATGGTGGAGGAGTAGGAGACCTAAATTTTGTCTGGTTCCAGGAATTCAGCTAGATAGGGATCAAACCATTCTGAACACCTACAAACTCAACAGGAGATCGAAGAAAAGAATAGCAACAACTCTCTGAACAGAAAAGCGACTACTTTCTGGAAGGTAGGACGTTCGGAGAAGTGAATCCGAGGCGATATTCGGGAGGATAGATGGTGGGGGAGGGGGCCTCCATTGGCCGCGACCAGCAAGTGATAAAGCCACAGAGCACAAAATCGGAACTTTTAGAAGTCTGCTCCGCTGAGGGACATTGCTCCAGTGGCTAAGCTGGGGGTTGAACCCTTGTGGGACAGTGTGGTCTCAGGACCCTCGGGGTAACAGAAAGACTCGGGGTGCCTGAGTGCAGCAGAGCTCCCAGGTATTGGATTGAGGAAACCGGCTGCAGAGATGGAGCAGAGGCGCAGGCTCTCAGCTAGGGGTTGCCATAAACCGAGATCCGGGGCAAGGTCAGGCCACTGCTCCTCCAGGAGGGACCCAATAAGTGGCAGATCCGGGGAGACTTTCCTTCCTCCCCTGGGAGGAACAGCGCGGGAGTGCACCGCAGGGATCTGCTGGGTTGGAGACTCCACACCGAGTCAGGTGCCAGAGATAGAAACGCTCAGTCACAGGCTGGGTGAGCATGGAGTGTGGCCGGAAACCGGGGAGATGGGAGTGATTGACTGCTTTTCTCTGGGGGCGCACTGAGGAGCGGGGCCCCGAGTTCTCGCCTCCTCCGGGGTGGAGACTGGGAGGCCGCCATTTTCACTCTCGTCTCCAAAGCCAAATGGAAAGCTTGCAGGGAACAAAAGCTCCCGAGAGCAAACCCGAGATTACTTAGCCCTGGTGGGGCAAGGGCGGGGCAATTCCGCCTCCAGCAAAGACATTTGGGAACCACGGCAACAGGCCCCTCCCCCAGAAGATCAGCGAGAACAGCCAAGACCAAGTTTACCAATCAATGAGAACAGCAGAACTCCAGCGCTAGGGGGATACAGCACATAGAATTCATGGCTTTTTTCCCATGATTCTTTAGTCTTTCAAAGTTAATTTTTTAAATTTTTTTCTTTTCCTATTTTTTTTTTAATTTTTCTTTTTCCCTTTTTCAACCAACATCTTATCAATCTCTTTTTTAAAAATCTTTTTTATTTTTCATTTTTAGAGTTATAGTCTATCCCTTCATTGTAATTAACCTTATTTTTGATATATATAGAAGTTGTTCTCGCTTTAAAATTTGGGGATACACTTTCTTCTAAAAGACCAAAATATACCCTAAATCTCTAGTGTATGGCTTTGTTCTAGTCTCCTACCTGATCACATTCTCTCCCTTTTTTAAAATTTTTCTTCTTTTTTCAATCAAATTCTTATCAATTCCTTTTATAAAATCTTTTATAATCTTCATCTTTACACTCATATTCCATCCCTTCACTGTATTTACCCTTATTTTTCTACATATATAAGTTTTTCTTTCCTTAAAATTTTGGGAGGCACTTTCTTCTAACACACCAAAATATGCCCAAAATCTAGAGTGTGGCACTGACCTATTGACCAGCCTAAACATAGTTAATCATATTCCTTTTTTTTTTTCTTTCCCTTCCTTTTCCCCTGGTTTCAGGTCTCTCCTAATTTGTTTAGTGTATATTTTTCTGGGGTCATTTTTACCCTGTTACCATTTTGTTCTCTCATTCATCTATTCTCCTCTGGACAAAATGACAAGACAAAAAACTCATCTCAAAAAAAAAAAA
>NC_138379.1:91208591-91272661 GCF_054177405.1 Leptonychotes weddellii | reverse complement strand
ATTGGATTCTTTGTTCTTTGGGTGTTGAGTTTGATGAGTTCTTTATAGATTTTGGATACTAGCCCTTTATCTCATGTGTCATTTGCAAATATCCTCTCCCATTCTGTCGGTTGTCTTTTGGTTTTGTTGACTGTTTCTTTTGCTGTGCAAAAGCTTTTTATCTTTGATGAAGTCCCAATAGTTCATTTTTGCCCTTGCTTCCCTTGCCTTTGGCGATGTTTCTAGGAAGAAGTTGCTGCGGCTGAGGTCGAAGAGGTTGCTGCCTGTGTTCTCCTTTAGGATTTTGATGGCCTCCTGTCTCACATTTAGGTCTTTCAACCACTTTGAGTCTATTTTTGTGTGTGGTGTAAGGAAATGGTCCAGTTTCATTCTTCTGCATGTGGCTGAAGCAAACCCATGTAGCATTGACCTATGTGTCTGTTCTCTGCCATTCCTCTGGTTTCTAACAGCCCTATTTACAAACACAGCCTCCTCCACACAATAAGGCTTTGGAACCTATGTCAATTTTTTATTTATATGACTAGATGTGATCCCCCAAACTACACATCAGACTGCAACAAATTTCTTCTTAAACTCACAGTGATGCCTCAAAAGATTTAGGTGATTAACTTCCAAATTCTCAGAATAATAGTGAGATCTGAATGACCTAACAATGCACAGCACAAATTAAAATAGATTCATAATTTGCCATGAATTCCCAATGCTGCATCTGTTCTTTTTTAACAATGAACTAATTCATTCATCTCTAATACTTGACATCAGATAAGGAAAGATGACGAAAAGAAGTTGAGCTTTAAGGAACGATAGAAACACAGCAACACCATATGGGAGGACAAGAAAAGAGAGAGAGAGAAGACTATGTAAGACCTGGGTGGGGGCGCCTGGGTGGCTCAGTCGTTAAGCGTCTACCTTCGGCTCAGGTCATGATCCCAGAGTCCTGGGATCGAGCCCCGCATGGGGCTCCCTGCTCCGCGGGAAGCCTGCTTCTCCCTCTCCCACTCCCACTGCTTGTGTTCCCTCTCTCGCTGTGTCTCTCTCTGTCAAATAAATAAATAAAATCTTTAAAAAAAAAAAAAAGACCTGGGTGATCGCTTAGAAGATGCACAAGAGCCAAATAATGGGACTCAAAGCTTGGTCGGTCCATCTGGAAGAGTCCCTTCTGACTTCAGAACTCTGTTGAGTTGTAACCTGCCAGTGATGACTGCATCAGATATCTCTCAGTGACATTCTCCCTTCTGGTAACCAACCATTCTGTCTTTGTAACTCATCACTGCACAATCAAGATGCAAATTCTCTACAACCAGGATCCTGGCTTTCTGTTTCATTTGCCTATCACCAAATTGCTCACAAGCGTGTCCTACCTCCTGTCTATAGTAAACCAACGATTGACAGCAAAAATGGAAAAGATCATGGTTTAGCAAAAACATTACAGTTCATTCTGCAAATGATTTATTGTCACTCAGCTGCATGATTAGCTCTTGTTTTTCATTTTTTGCATTTTTTTTTTTTCTGGACCGCGGGAGTGGTGGTTCATTGGTATTAAGGGCATAGCCAAAATAGTTAAATTATCATGAAAGCCTCCATTGTTAGACAAAGGAATATCCTAAATTATTTTTAAAATTGCCCTTTCTTACCAAGGCCCAGTAAACAATTAGAAACTTCAGACAACATGGAGTTATTTATTAACAAGAAGAGCCCTTATGGGGAAAATAATGAATATCAAGATCAAATTTATCAACAGACCTGTAATTTTTAAACTTGATTCTCTTTCCTCCTTCCATGTCTTCAAAAAAGGGATTTGGAAACATAGTAATTCAAAAATGTTACTCATCTGGTTAAGACTCCATGCCCTAACTTTATTGACTACCATTCCAATTTGGGCCAAGAATGGCTTCCCAAATGTCCCATGTGGCAAACCCAGGTGAATAAACAAAACAGAAACATAAGGATGAGAGGATTGCTATCCTTATTCTAACTAAATATCCTGCCTATTCTTTTTAAGCTGTCACTGCCGTATTTAAGTTATAACTGTATCTTCTCAATGAGAACAGTGCCTTATTATTGGAATTGGCAGGGGGCCTTGACATTTGAGTCATCATTTCATTATGCCTATTCCTTACCCTGGTATACAAGTTAAATAGAAATACAAGCCAGATGAAATATAGGGGGGAAAATCTGAAGCAATCACTTTAAAATGAATTAATTTTTCTCAAATCTACAAATATAGAGAGCAATTAACATGGATAATAATATATTCCACCTCAGGCACATTTTCAAAAATATTCACTCCAATTTCAGAGGCCAAACCTGCTCAAACCCTTCTAGCCAAACACTTCACTTCTGCAAAACAGAACCGACAGCTTTAATATTCTCTAAGTTATAAAGATAGAATAATTCCCCTTTTAAATCAACTACAACTATGGGAAAAAACACACATTTAACAGATTTCCTCTTTTTCTAAACAGCTTCAAAAATGGGCAGCAATCACTGAACATATAAATATATATATAAAATACGCACATGTGAAAAGTATTATTTAAAACGTGTAATCGCATAGAAAAATACCAATTCATTCAGACTAAAATATCCAAATGTGCCTAGCTGGAATTTCAGGTTTGTCCGTAGATGTTTTGAAATCACTGAACGTAAATGATGAAAAATGGTAAGTCACAGGACCCAGACATCCTGAATAAATGGGCATCATTCCCTAGTTCTCAAGCATTTTGTTAAAAATTTTTCCACTGAATTTCAAAATGATAAAAATCAGTTCTAACATGAATGCTATATAAAATCCTCAAAAATGTCTTTGGCTCTGCTTCCAGGAGGCTATTCCCTTGTTTACTTATGATGGCAGGTGCTCCAGAATATGTGATTATTCATTCACTGAGTTTTTAATCGTCTCTACAATTCTTCCTTTAGCCCAGAGCAGACTGTTCATTTCTTTTTTTTTTTTTAAGATTTTATTTATTTACTTGACTGAGGATGAGACACAGCGAGAGAGGGAACACAAGCAGGGGGGAGGTGGGAGAGGGAGAAGCAGACTTCCCGTGGAGCAGGGAGCCTGATGCAGGGCTCAATCCCCGGACCCTGGCATCATGACCTGAGCCAAAGGCAGAAGCTTAACAACTGAGCCACCCAGGTGCCCCAAGCCTGTTCATTTCTAAAAGCCAACAGCTTTCCCCAAAATGCTTGGGAACAAGCTGAATCACCTAAAAGAACTTTATTGTCCTCGATACAAAATACTGAATAGCTCTACTAGAAGCTGAACACGCATATATGTAAATGTCTACTCTGGAACAGTATTATTTATATTATTTATTATCCTATTTAAAATAGTAATGACTAACTTTCTTTACATTTTATTATTCTAATGTTGACTTCTCCTAAAAAAAAAAAAAAAATTTACCTGAGGGAACATACTTGTGTAAACGAATTCAAGATTTAGCTTTTAGCTTTTTGTTTCTTTATAATTTATAACCCAGACTTTCCAAAAAGGGAATTCAAAGAAATTCACAATAATTCCTAGTGTTCACCGTGTTCTCCAAGCAGTGAGCATGTTCTGAAGGAAGGAGTCTGTTTTAATACTAAAATCTATTTAGAAGTCTTGAGATCGTCCCTTAATTTTACAACTTTTAGAAAATCCATTCTTCTGCAAACTGAGACAAAAATAGGATATAAACCAGATGTTCCTCAATTATGAAATTTAGAGCAGAGCACATTCAAAGTGGAGCTTGCTTTTCACCCCTATTTATTTTAGAAGGCAAGCAGGCCCCACGATGTGGGATTCCGTCTTACCATTTGTCTTGTAGTGTGACTTCAATCCGTAGAAATAGTCATGGGTTTACAGTATCAGGCTTTAAGGGAGTCCTATCATTTCTGTAATTACTATGGCTGGTATTAATAAGTATCTTCTTTTTATATGCTGAAATAAATTAATGGAAGAGGCAGACACTATGCAAAATGGCTGGGAAGAAGGCCAAATCTTTTTACATACATCCAGGCACCAGTGATTTCCAAAATGACACTTTAAGCTCTCTTGCCTAAATAATTACAAGGACAGCCAGCCAGCATGTAATTTACTGAAATAATTATGCACTCTTCCAGTTCCCACCACCCAGCTCCAGCCTGTGGCCACTTACCTTGTCTTTGTTTTCAGTGCCAGAAGCCTCGGGCTTGGTCCTGATCACGAATGGGGTGGACAGGCGCAGCAGGACCCTCTCGAAGGCGGCATGAACCCTTGGAGACACGATCTCGAAGCAGTCCTGGAACTTGAGCACTTTGTGAGCATCACATCGAAGCTGCTTCCGCAGGCCTTCCCCTAGCTGAAGGACGGACATGTGGGGGTCGAACATCAGGTGGAAAGGGAAGGCTCTGCAGAAGGTGCTGATGCTGATTCTGAGGTCCGCAGGAACTTGGGAGGTGCCCTGGGGAAGGTTCTTCGTGATGGTGGTGTTTTCACATTCTTTGATAAGGAAGGTAAGACAGCCACAGTTGCCCGGGTTCGAAGCCTCAGAGCCCAGCTTCTCACTGGCAACTTGCTCCACCGCCACGTCCAGCCGGTAGATCTTCTTGGCTGCGGCCTTAATCATCCCGAGCATTGCGAACCCCACAGTATGGTGAGGGTGGAAATAGTGGAGCATCAGAGTGCCTTCAGGGAGCTCTTTGCATAGGAATGATGGCGACTCCAGAGTGGCCTGTTTTCCGAAAGAAGTTCTAATGTGTTCCAACAAAGCATCAAAGCCATTAAAAAAATCCTGCAATGTGCCGCCCACAGCTCGAAGGACTCTCTCATTCTCATCAAAGCATATATTAAAGAACTCCTCGCCAAATCTTTCTTGGATTTCCTCAAACTTCAAACCTGGAGGTAAACGGGTAGGAAATGTTAGAGAAGTATAATGAAATAATCGAATTTATAGCTTTTTTTAATGCTTATCAAAGGGGATAACTAGTGAGTGAGGCAACAGAAGTATTCCCTTGGGCCCACAAATTCCCAAAGAGATGAATTCATTTTGAATTAGAGAAAGTAAATTTCAATTCATCTTCTGGAGGCTTCTAAGATGTTAATAAGCATAAACTTGTTTTAGTATTTTTGTTTGTTTTTAAATAGTCTTATTTTTTTAGAGCAGTTTTAGATTCACAGCAAAATTAAACAATAAGTATGGATATTTTCCATAGAACCCTCTCCCCACAAACACACAACTTCCCCCTCACCCCACTATTAGTCCTGGGCTACTCTGATACATGTGTTACCACCAATGGACCTACAATAACACAGTATCATCTCCCAGAGTCCATAGTTTACATTAGGGCTCACTCTTGGTGGTTGCACTCTTGGGTTTGGACAACTGTGTAATGATATGTGTCCACCCTTGTAGCATCATACAAAGTAGCTTTGCTGCTTTAGAAATCCTCTGTGCTCTGCCTATTCACGCCTCCCTCCCCTGAGCCCCTATAGCATAAACTTTCCAAATGTTGCTAATCTAGCTGCTCACTCTTCTTTTCAATACCCTACTGCATTTGCTATAATCAGCAGAAATAAGATCATCTTAATGATCTCCCTCTTCGTTAGAGTAACTTTTCAGAAGCAACTATAATGTTGTGTCTCTATTGCCTCCATCCACTATTACTATCTTTTCAAAATTCATTTGTTAAGTGGGAAATATCACCCAGAGAGGGAATTTATGGTACCTGAGTGGGGAAAGACATCAGTTTATCTAGTGTCAACAGAAATAATTAAGTTAGACCCCAGTGAGAGAGAGACCAAACAGGGAACTAAAAGTGGCAGAACTGTGGGCTGATTTGCATTCTTTCACCCGCAAAAATGAGAGTAGCCAAGAGTGGAGTAGGAATCTCACTAGAAAGAGTTAAAAGCCTTTGTATTCTCAGTTCATACTTCCATATGCCATGGCCAAAGGAATTCTATGTTACAGCAATGGAATTATAACAAAAAATACATACATACATACATACACACAATGCATGATGTAGAAATTAGAACCAGTCACACGTGATCTAGTTAGATCCACCCTTAAGGATGATCTGAGGAAAAATATGGAGGGAATTTATGGTCCAAAGAGGAAGAGTACAATGCATATATGAGAGTTGAGTGTATGTGCTAAAGGAATCTTCCATATGGAGTCATTCTGTTTCTCCTTTGACTTTGGCTGGAATCAATACATGTAAGTTTGTGTATTCATATTTTCTTGCCTCGTCTCCTGCAGCTTACAGGGAGGTCCTGAAGGTAAGGCAGGATTGGGAAAAGACAGAGGTCACCTTGCTAGTGTCCTGTTCAATACAGAGCAGTCTGGGTTGTCTACAGCTCGGTTTGCTGTTCCTACCTTTATCATTCCCTAAGGGTTCTCCCCATGCAGAAATGCAGGAATAGAACAGTCAACAATACCATTTGAAAAACACAGTCAAAACGCATCATATATTTTTTGAGGCAGTACTACAGAGTATAAACATTGTGATAGCCAAGTGAAGAAATCAGTTTGACAAAAAAAGTTCTTAAAAGCAATGAAACAAGGGGCGCCTGGGTGGCTCAGTCGTTAAGCGTCTGCCTTCGGATCCCAGGGTCCTGGGATTGAGCCCCGCATTGGGCTCCCTGCTCCGCGGGAAGCCTGCTTCTCCCTCTCCCACTCCCCCATCTTGTGTTCCCTCTCTCACTGTCTCTCTCTGTCAAATAATAAAATCTTTAAAAAAAAAAAAAAAGCAATGAAACAAAAAGCGGTAGAAAATCTAAGTGAGAAAGAGTCCTTTTATTAAGAAGAATTTCACATTAATTTTGGTTTCATAGATCCGACATGCAAGTCAAGCTGAGACAGTCACCTATCGAGATTAAAAACATGACTGTGCATCTTACATGGTCATGGTACAAGACTGCCCTTCAGCATGTGCTGCATTCACTAACAGTAATGTCAGCCCAAACGGAGAATAATAGCGTTCATCTGTCCAGTTCTCCAGTGTGGAAGGAAAAAAGCAAGGTGAGGACACTCACTGCAATTTGGCTTCTGTTCCCACTGCTCTGTTGAAACTACTTTTGAAAATGCTTCAGGCAATACATACTGCTCGATCCCTACCTCAGTTAACCTTGTTCGCTGTTTTTCTTTTAATTTGACTCTACTGATCATCTCATCCTCCTAAATCTCCCTTCTCTCTGGCTTCTAAAACCTTACTCTCTTGGTTTGATGACTATCTGTCTGAAAATTCCTTCACAAAAATACCTTCCTATGCCAAATCCCTGTATCATCATCACTACATAACTAAAAAGTCCTAATACAAATTAAATGGATATCCCTTCAAAAACAATGTTCTTGGTTGCTATTAAGTTTTTTCTTCACAAAAGTCTAATTAAAACTAAATTCCAAATAAATAAAATTCCTATAAGCTGACTATACTTGCTAAACTACAGAATCCCATGTGCCATTAAAAATCACGGATGGCTTCTATCCTTTGAAGAGTCCGATTTTAAAAGGATTCAGGGTCTTTATGCACAGAAAAGGAAAAGCGAATTTCTTCTAACTTGCTTTTTTCATAACACTGAAAATGTCCTCAGTTATTAAAGAACATAGATATAAACATAATACGGTAAGCTTATGCTCTATTTCCAGCGCCAAAATCCCCCCAAATCATCCAGAAAATAACAAGTAAATTCACCAGAGGCACAAGCTAAAAACTACTCTGTGAGTACAGCATCCCATCAGCTAGAAATCCCCACTGTCTTACAAAGCACTTTGGTACAGGGTTGTTAATTCTGCAATGATGACACCAAGACCTACGAGGCTGCTAGAGCAAATTGTATCAATAAAGAAAAGCTAAAATGTTTTGAATATTACACTCAAATCCTATACATGGCAATTCTATAAAACCACAATCCTTGATTAACTAATAAAGATTTTTGTTCTCACAATTATGAAAATGTACAAGATCATAAAAGAAGAAAAAACTTCTTCCAGTTGGAAACATGGAAAACTAGTGAAAGATCATGTAACTCTTGCAAATATGCTATAAATCAATAGCCAAGACTTACACTTTAAACCTTATCTCAAAATTTAGGAAGCACAGAGAAAGTATTTCAGCTCAGACAACTGGTACAGTTCTGACTTCCAAGCCTGTACCTACGACTGATGCAAACCCCCTACTTAGAGTAAATCACTTAAAACATATAGACAATGCTCATCTTCTCATAACAGAAAACGCTATGACAGCTTGACATTTGGGTCTATAAGAATACATTCCTCTAGGGGCAAAACTTAAAAAAATCTGCTTTCATTAACAAGTAAGTTAGAAGTTAGAATTTTAAATTACTGTCAATTCACCTCTTGAGAAAAATGAATAGCCTAAACGTGAAGTCCTTTAGCTGAAAATAATCTATTCATCGATGATAAGAATCTTTTGTCCCTCATCTGCTCTCCATCTGACTTCACATTGTGCACTTCTTAAGGACAAGGACATTATCCCCTTTATGTCTGCATACCCATCAATAGCATAATGCCTGGCAACATAGACACTAAGATTTCATTCACAGAAACTAAGCTTTCCTCTAAGTATTTGTTTGATAAATACAATAAAGCTTTTAAAGCTACACTTGTGCCACATTTAAGAACAACTAGACACATTCTTTTCTAATACGAGACTCTACAGATAATTAAATCACAGTGGGATTTGGGTTGTAACAGAGGCACATGGGAATACCTATGAAGGTATGCAGAAAAGAATGTCTGACTCTCTCCTCAGGGAGATAATGTCTGAACGGAGACTTGAAGAAAAAGTGGGTGTTCGAAAACCCAACAATGAAGGAACAATCACATTAATGAATGGACACTAATGGAATACAGATGAGCCAGAGAAATGGAATGGCGTGATCAGGGAAGGGCAAAAAGTAAGTGGATACATCTGGGGAACAGGAGTGAGGGCATGAGTTGGTAACTGATGAGCAATGTAGAGGCTGGACTTGAGGGTGCCAAGACCAGAGTCAAAGACACCAGCCAGAGAGACGCTATAATGTCTTTAAAAGATTATATGGCCTGAATTAGAGAAGTCCCAGTGAGAAGAGTGTTAAGCAATGTGCTGAACATTTTCATAGATCACTTTACACTTAAAAAAATTCTTATCAGGTAGGTATTTTTAATTGTCCTCATTTTACAAGTGAAAAATGTTAAGAAATTTGCCCAAGCTCACACAACGGTAGGTAGCAAAGGTAGGTTTCAGGGTGAAGCATGTCTAATACTACATCTTTGAAATAAGCACAGTATTTCAAAAGAGAAAGACATCTGGGTGGGGGGGTGGGAAATGCATGTCTTGCTCAACATTATATGATCAATGCCTAGCATTCTGTGTGACATTTAGTAGGTGCTCAATAAATATTAGCTAGATGTTGAATGAATTAATGCATCACTAAAGTCAACAGAAAGGAGTTACAAAGAACAGTCAACAGTTACTAAATGCCAGAGCAATGTCAAGTAAGGTAAGGACAGAAAACTGTAAATTGGATCGGTCAGCACTTTGGGGACTTTGACAGCAATTTCAGTGGATGGGAAAGGGCAGAATACTGGGTGTAAGGGGTTAAGGAGTGTGTGGCAGGTAAAGTAATAGTTTTCAGGTGAATTAATACTAGTATTGGGATGCTAAAATTACTCACTTTGTAAAACCGTTATAAATCTGACCTCTAGACTTGGAAAAGAAAATATTGCCTTCATTGAAAATCAAGTAAATAGAGCGAGAAGGCACCAAAGATACGGCATAAACTAGGGTCCTGGATCCTTTAAGGGAAGATCTATCAATAAAAGAGGGTCTTTAGGTCCAGAGACCATCCTTGTCACCCAGCGAGGACAGTGGTCTCCACTAACACAGAAAAAACACCAAAGCAACAGGTGTATCCTTAAGTGGCATAAAGTTCAACTGAGGAGCGGAAAACCTGCCAACTACACACTTCTGTGAGCTGTAGACTCCCTATAATTATTTTTTAATTAACTAGGCTTCTTCAACCTAATATCTAAATAATGTAACTGAAGCACAACTCTATCTCAAGTCCAAACTGTAAAGAGATTTCAATATATATTAAGGAGATAATTATCTTTTCAGAGAAACATTTTTTTCAGCTTTACTCAGCTATAACGGACACATGACACTGTATAACTTTAAGGTACACCGAGTGTTCTTTTGATACATTTATATATTGCAAAATGATTGCCCTTGGTGTGTTAGGTAACACCTTCATTATGTCACATAGTTCTCATTTTTTTGTAGTGAGAACATTTAAGATCTACTCTCTTAACAATATTCAAGTAAATAATACATTATTGTCAACAATAATCACAAAGTTGTACAATCAATCCCAAAAACTTATTCATCTTCTAACTGGAAGTTTGTACGCTCTGACTAACATCTCCCCAATTCCTCTACCTCCCAATCCCTGGTGACCACCGTTCTAGGAGTTTGGCGTTTTTGGATTCCACATACATAAGTGATAGTATATAGTATTTGTCCAGAAACAATTCTTTTATCTAGCAAGTCCCTAAGGTGTTTGTCAGCTAGTTTGATGACACTTCTATAAAACTATTATTCTAGTGTCAAGCTAACCTACAAAGAAATGACTGAAGTTGGTCTCAGCCACCCAGAGGAGATTTACCGGTAAATATTATACACATAGGTCTAAATAATAACAAAGGAGAAAGGCTCTTAAAAAATCCCACTGCCTGAAACGAATTTTAAAGAAAATTGTTTTCAATCTGATCTATTGATACAGTTTCATTTGAATCTCTGTTGGGGTGTAGTTTTTTGTAGTTTCAGAGTATTCTGTCGTTAAGTAAGTAGAAGTGTTAGGATAATAATGCAAAGAAGGACCCCTATCAATTTTGGTCTTAATCTATGAAGAGTTAAACAATGCTTTTCTACTATTTTAGAGGCATGTCATTCTCCTTTCACTGACTTTGTGGCATCTCTGTGACCCTCCAAAAAAGAACACAACTTATGTCACGTATTCATTTTTAAGTATAGGTGAACTAAAACTAGTTAATAGTCTTAAATTTTATGATATACTTAAAGAAAAGAGGACATATATTCAAATTCTTAAAAAACAGGGTTTTAATATCTTTGAGCTATCAAAGAATTTGCTAAGAATAACAATGGGGGACCCTCTAACAGATTTAACATTAATTCTTGAATACCCAAAGGAATAGGCATTATCAGAAGCATATTAAGTGCTTTAGGAACAAAAATATTTATGATGGTTAAGTCTCAAGTTTTTAATTTTGAGAATATGCTAAGATCTGCTTTAAAATATGCATAGCATATAAATTTTAATAGTGAGAAACATGGCACAATGGAGATGAAGCCAAACTGAAAAGTCTGGAATATGTTTTTCACCCAGAAACTACATCTAAAAAGTAGAACATCATATGGAAATGATGAAATAGAGATAATTGGGGGTTGAATGTTGTATGATTGGAAATTTTTAATATGTATGTAATTAATCTAAGTTTTTTTTTAAAAAGCAGAGCATCATAAAATTACACTCCAGTATTATTAGTTGCTACTCTTTCAAGTAGCAAAGCATATATAAAATAGCAGATATTCCCTTGTATTATATATATTTGTCTGTGATTCCTCTGTTGACTGCAAACAGATTTAGTAGGACAACTCTTGAAAAGTACAACCTCTAAACACAGTGTGATCGGGAATGAGAAAAAGAAACCAGTGGAGGAAGAAATGTAACTAAAGCAAAAAATAGAGATAATTTCCCTCTGAACTATAGAGAATCCTGAGTCTACAGATGGAAAGGCACAAGTTGCAGTCAGGATTGATTGATATAGGTTAAATAAAAATTAATGAAACAGAGGGAAAGAAAAACTGTTGACTCCTGTGAGGTGCATCTTACCCATAATCTGGAACTAAACCATCTCGGGAAAACATGTGGGTCTAATTTGAATAACAGCAAAAGGAAGATAACCAATAATGGGAAAGCAGAGTAGAACTTTCAAATTATGAAGGTAAAAATATATATACATAGGCTAATTCAACTTGATCAATACAGGAGAAAAAAATAAGGAAAAAAGATGCAAAATAAATAATCAAAAATCAAGATGGAAGAAAGTAAATCAAGTAAATTATGTATTTCTGTAAATATAAACAAATCCTCCCATCCAGTGGCAGGAACTCTCACTTCTCCCATAAGACTGGCACTTATAAGAAGCAATTTAAAAAATAAAAGGTGGACAGTAGGCAAAGAATTCCAAGAAACTAGAAGGAAGGAGCATTATTAATATCAAACAAGGTAGAATTAAAGTTAAAAATGTGAATCAGGATAAAGAGAAACATTATATAACAATTGACAATTTATAAAGACCTCAGAGACACAAACCTGCATAAACCAATCAACATTGCAGCTAAATATACAAAGCAAAAACAATTAAGAATTGATTGCTAACGTATACATGCTTTTTTACGGAGTGATAAATATGTTCTAAAATTGCTTTAGTGATGATTGTACAACTTTATGACGACACTAAAAACCCTGAAGCATACACGTTAAATGGGTGAATTGTAAGGTATGT
This sequence comes from Leptonychotes weddellii, assembly GCF_054177405.1. Lineage (NCBI taxonomy): Eukaryota > Metazoa > Chordata > Mammalia > Carnivora > Phocidae > Leptonychotes > Leptonychotes weddellii. The sequence goes on along the minus strand of NC_138379.1, from coordinate 91,260,107 downwards.
AAGGTATGTGAATTATATTTCAGTAAAGCCCTTATATATTTAAAGAATTAAGAATAAAAGAACTCTATACAATTATTTTGGGAGACTTTAATACACATCTCTCAGGATCATATGGATCTAATAGACTAAAAAGCAAAATCATAGAGAAATTAAATAAAAATATATACAATAATAAACTTTATAAAAATAAAAGTATACTGGAAAACCTGAATGTGCCTTTTTCAGAACCAAAAAGATCAAAGATTAAAAAAAACAAAGTCAATGATTAATTGAATACATATTAACAATAAAAAGCAAAACTTAATAAAAAAGTCAGAGAAAAAATGAAACTGAAATAAAATTTAATAAACAAAATTCAAACACATATATATATGTACACAATGTATATTTCTATGTACTTGCATATATGTGTTTGTATGCATATGAAGAGTTATAAAAATTCCTCAAATACCGGGCCAGAAAATTCCCGTAAGGTATTTTTAAGTAAAGATTTTGCAGATCACATTTTCTAATAGTAACAAAAATAATAAATATTTACAAATAACAAAAAGATGACCAAAAATCATATCTAATTAGAGGTTAAGCAATACACTCCTTTGAATTAAAGAGAAAACCAAAGTTGGAATTATAACTTCTAGAAATCAATGAAAAGACTACTTCATACAAATCCTGAGGCACAGAAAAAACTGTACTGAAAAAAAAAAAAAGAATACATCATCAATGTTTTCAGCAAAAAGCAAATAAAAAGCTTCCAAATTAAGAACTGTTGAGCTTTTAAAAAACTAATAGGTGAAAGCTGAAATTAAGAGAAAAAATATACTAAATTAGGAATGAAAAAGATGACATAGCTACATATTAATAAAAAATAGAGGAATAAAAAAATCACAATGTTTTGCCATCAAATGTATAAATGTAATGTTAAATAATTTTATGGCAAAATATAAATGGCCAAAATTCACCAAGAAATGGGCAATCTGAGTTCTGCCTGGTCTTTAAAATAAATTATTAGGAAGTTATTTAAATATTTCCAGGCCATAGAAAAAAAAATCAAAACTACTCAATTACTTTTATCAAGACCACATAACTTTAATGCCGAAACTTGAGGTAGTATGGTAAAAACCAATTTCTCTCATGAGTATTTGTTGAAGAAGTAGCAGATAGAATCTATAAACTTATAGAAAAATACATTCTGACCCAATAGTGTTTATATCAGAAATGAAAAGGTCTGGGGCGCCTGGTGGGCTTAATCCAGGGGAGCCTACAACTCTTGATCTCGGGATCTTGAGTTCGAGCCCCACACATTGAGTGTAGAGATGACTTTAAAAAGAATCTTAAAAAAAAAAAAGGTAGTTCAATATCAGAAAATCTATCTGCAAAAATTACCACATTCATAAAATTGAGAAAATGATTGTATCAGTAGTTTTTGAAAAGTCTAAGATTTAACTGTTTTAATAAAAATTTTGAGTAACGTAGGGATATAAAGAAACTGCTCAAGAAATATTGCTTTCCAAAAACCAGAAGCAAAGCTTCTCCTAAAGGATAAAATACTAAACATGTTTCAACTAAAACCAGAGATGAGATCAGTGTGCTTGCTATCACATTATTGAATGTTATATTGGAGTTTCCGGCGCATCCTAGGAGATCTGCAAGTAAAATAATTGGTATACACACTGGAAAGAAGAGTAAAATTATATTTTTGATAATGAAGAAGATTGTACATTCAGAAAATCGAGAAAGTCTTCTAATTTGGAGGCTCTTTCTTGCTTACTTGCTTTCTTTCCCTCACTTTGGTGCTCAAAACATTTAGAACACACATTTTATAGAAAAAAAACTACGAGAATTTTAAAACAGTAGTAAAGTAGCAGAATATGAAATATAGAATCAATAGCTTTTGTCTGTATTAGCAGCAAGAATCTAGAAGTAGAAATGGGAAAATATTCAAAGTAGAAATAAAAACTGTAAAGTCATATATTTCAAGAGAAAGGCATAGAACTTATGTTAAGAAAACTATAAAATCTTACCACAGCCAACAAAACCTAACAAATGGAAAAATACTCCATATTTTAGAATATGAAGACTTTCTATTATAAAACTATCAATTCTCCCAAAATTAATGTATAAATGTAATGCATTTCCTGCTATAGTCTCAACAAGGCTTCTTGCCAGCACAATCATTTTAAGACTCATATATAAGAACAAATGCCTACAATAGCCCCAAAATGTTTGAATAGAAAGACTACTGGGAGGAACCAGATACAAGAATAAATGAAATGGACTCCAGCTACGTTTGTTGTTTCCACAGGAACAAACAAAGAGACTGAGTTAGAATAGAGAATTCAGAAGTAAATCTGTGTATACGAGAAGTTTTAATGTAGTACCAAATAGCATTTTAATTCAATGGGGGAAAGAATGGTTTACCTAATAAATGACACCAGCCATGTGGAAAACAAAATTAAATCCCATCTCACATCACAAACAAAATCAAATTTTAGGATCAGTTAGAAGCTTAAGATGTAAAAGACCAAACAATAAATACTGTAGAAGAAAATCTAGGAGAGTACATGTATTCCTTAATTTAAAGTGGCAAACCAACACAGAAAAAGACATAAAGACATATTTGAGTTGGTAAGATACAAAGCTAAATTAAAACTGTCAGAATAATGTATAGAGTACAATTTTATTTTAGTACATACATCCATGTGTATGTGTATGTGTGCATGACTCACCTTCCCTGCCTGTCTGTCCTGTCACTTGTTCAGGCCGCCATGATCCACAGACTAGAATTATTTCAACAGCCTCCTAACTTGTCTGCTTTCCAGTCTCTCTGCAATCCATTTTCTATACACTCCTCAAAATCATAAATCTTACATATCATTTCTCTGCATAAAGCCCTCCCAGTATTATCCACAGCCCTTAGGACAAAATACAAGCTCAGCAAAGTTTGATCCAGCCTTCACTCTGGGCCCATCCTCATCTCCCCCAATTTGCCCGATTCACATCCCTACGCAAGCCATCAGGAACCACTGGGAATTTCCCAAACATGCCCAACAACCTCTCTCTCACATACAGGCTCCTGTATGTGCTTTCTATTTTGTTTTGTTTCTTTAATGGAATTCCGTTCTCCTAACCCACTTAGCTAGTTGTCTGCTTAGACCCATCTTGCAGATCCTCACACCTAAATTCCTCCAAAATGCTTTCCCTGACATATATACTGAGGTAGTGGCCTCTGCTTTTTTGGCTTCTCAAGCACATTGTGATTACCCTCTAGCATTTATCACACACACTTGCTTGTTTGTCCACCGCTCAGCCAGACATGACCTCTGTGAAGACAAGAGTTATGTCCTATTCAACATTTATTCATTCCTTTATATAAAAAAGAGAGAGACAGAGAGAGAGAACACCTGGTCAGGATCAGTCTCAGTGCTGAGTACTGGGAATACTATAGTGACCAGAATAGACATGGGTCTTCCCTTTACTGAGCTACATGAAAGACTGAATAATCCAGAAATTGAACATATATTCCAGCAATAATCCAAAAGAAACCACATCATGATAGTGTTATAATAAGGGGCACAGTGCTTGAGAGCTTATATCAGGGACCTAATGAAATCTACTGGGTCAAAGAAAGTGTCCTTTAAAAGGGACACATCTGAAGGATAAATAAAAGTCGTCTAGGCAACCAAGAAGGAACAGACAGAAAGAAAACCATTCCAGACCAAAAGAACATTATGCAAAGTTCCTGGAAGAGAAACTCACATGGAATTTTAGAGAAGCAAAGTAAAGACCACTACTGGAACTCTAATCACTCACACACTGGCTTGCCCGCAGTGGATTTTTTTGATTAACAGATAAAAGAATAAATAATAAACGAATAAATACAGCTGTGTGTAACTACCCATATATATAAAATATATATTATATAATACATGTAATAAATACATTCTACTATGTTGTATATGTATAGTTTTTCCATTGCTGTTTTTCATCCCCTTCAATACTTGCTGGCAGGCCTTTTTACGCAAGCTCATTCCCCATAGCAGCTGGACATGCACCTGCCTCAGCCCTGTACCCACACCGGGCCCCCGCTTCTGAAAGGCAGTCTGCCACATTGCAAAAATATGGCAGTGGCTCGCAGGCTTTGGAATCTCCCTGCAGAGACCTACTCATCATCTCTCAGACCTGTACTTCTACTAGTCTTTCACCTGATGGCTAAGAAGGTAGGGGAGGGAATTACGATGCACATGCATGGACTCTGGCATCTGTAGAGGATGACTGGCCCTGTTCAAATCGGAGGCCGCAACAGTGGCCGCGGGAGAGCGTCATTTCCACCAGGATGGATCCTCAGAGGGCTTACTCGGAGCTGTTAATCACTGCTAATGCCTCTTTAATTATTACACTTTCTACAATTGCTAAATTGTGATTCACCCTCCTCAACTGCTCCAACCCAGTCTTGGGAGCTCTGCTTCTGTCCAATTTGTACAGAAAGGATTCATATTTTTGGAACCAAAGCTGTGTTGTAGTAAAGAAATAAAATTGATGGGAATCTGAAAATGTTTACAACGTTCCAAACGAATTAGGTAATAAATAGTTAGCCTAAGGCTAAAATATGTGTTTCCTTAGCCAAATAGCATCAGATTTTAAGTGTGACAGAAATTAGTGCATCATACATCCAAATGTGGCTTTTATAGTAACATATGGCAGAGTTAATGGCATTCACAAAGAAGCAATCCTAATGGTCTTTTATTTCTGGAGGATAATAGCATGGGATTATGTCTAGGTTTGTTTAAAAGAGAATTTCTTGCTACATTGTTTCACAGAAGATCAACACACGAGGTCACCAAGTACATTGGAATTGCGCTGGTACCCAGTCTAACCTCCATCAAAATACAATGGTCCTCATAAATAGCCCCCTTTCCTCTACTTCAACACCCCGTGATGAGGAGCTCCTAAAGCTTGCTCTCCCAATAGTATCTCTAGTAATCACGAAGTTCCTTCTTTCTTCCACAGAGGCAAAATCCATTCCTATAACTTTAGTCCACTGGTCCTATTATATCCTCTGCTCTCCCCCACAGAAATCCTTTGAAGCATCTGAAAATAGCTCACATGCTCTCCTTTGTCTTCCCACCTTGTTTTCAAAGAACTAATTCAAAATGCATTAAAGGCAGCTCAAAAGAACTATTTTAAATAGATAGGAAAAGCAAGAGTACATTAGAGAGAAGAGAGAGTAGGTGTGATCTGGAAGGACATTACAAGTTATGATGTCGAACAAACAGGCGAGCAGCAGAGATACAAGAGGTCTGCTTCAGATTAGAGAGCTAACGCGAGATGCCTTTACACCGGGCTTGCGGTCTTGAGTGAACGTGCACTCAAACTTGGGGAAATAGATGTGTTTGTTTCTCCTCACTAGAGCATACACTTCAAACTGGTTTTCAGTATCATATTTGATTTATTCGCCCTGCTCCATCCACATTTTTCATACTCAGCTCTCTTTGGATCATGCATACATTAGATGTTAGGCTGGGTAGGGAAGCAATTTAGGGCTGTTGGGGTGGGGGGAGGTACTGAGAGCACATGTAGGGACTGAACCCATAACCTCCACCTCTTCTGCATCACGGGGGAGGCCAGCCTGGGAAGGGATGAAAGGACCACCCCAAGCACAGCGACTGTTCATGTGTGTTCGCGTCTTGATGTGAATCTGACAGGAACCCTGAGCTCTGTCCATCATGTTCCAGAAAGAGAACACAAGGGAAAACCTGACCCATGCAAGAATTAACAAAAATGGTCATCTTCTTAAATCAAGAGAGGAGAAGACAATATACACCGGAGTTCTTCTGTTATTGTAAGCAAACCTACAGTCTGTTTGGATTCATGGCTTATTTGGTGAGAGATGGTTATGTTCTTATGACTTCTTTCACTCTTGTAATGTAGCCATGTTCCTTCTGGTTTTTGTATATGCCCACACATACTTTACACAGTTGGATTCATTATAAATACCAAAGCACTTTGTTTTTGGCTTTTTTCTTCTCATGTAATATTTTCTCTCTAGCAGATGCGGGAGGTAATTTTAGCAGTCAGCCCTGATCCAAGTCTTGCTCTGGAAATTGCCTTCAGCTGAAGAAAACTGCCTGGTCCAATGTCCTGTCCCTTCCCCAGGGCAGCACACATCCAAAGACGGTTGGTTTGGAGGTGAGCGGGAATACTAAGATAAAGCCTTCCTTGCCTCCTGGAGGGCAATTCTGAAAAGTTGAGCCGAGACCTTTGCTTGATGGTACGTGAACACCAGCTCAACCACCTCGACACACACTCTTTTCTTCACAACCTCACAAGGAAGTGGCCTGGTGAGACGTGGAAGGTGCAAACACATGCTACCTAACTTTAGAAAGAAGGATGACTGGAGGGTGGAGCTGTGAGCCACACAGTATTATTCTCAGGACTTGAAACCTAATGAAGTTTGCCTGATTGGGTCATTGATCCCGAGGGATCCTGAGCACAGATCTTCATCAGAGTCTGTTTCTCGGGGAACCAGAGCTATGACAACATCATAAACATCCCCCCACGCTATAGCATAATCTTGGCACATCGCTCTCATTGCAACAGCTGCATAATGTTCTTGGAAACAGATTTATCATATTTTAATTGACCATTTCCTCATAGTTAGACTGCGGGTTGTTGCCAATATTTTGCCATTATGAAGAGCATTCAATAAACACCATGATGCCATTTTTAAATGTTTTCTCTTCTTCTTTTGAATTATTTCTTTACAAAAAAATCTTAAATGTGGGCCATTACTAAGAAGATCTGAAGGTTCCAGTCTATTGATACCAAAGCTTTATAGATTATAATATTGGACACCTAAGTCTAACAGTAAGATATACTAAGGAATTGGGCAGACTATTTTCTATATTATAGTGTCTTGACCCAAGACTCAGAAAAGGAGGCTTCAGAGGCCCAAAGAGAAAAAGAGAACAGAAGGGTCTACAATTAACTTACACAGAATTCTACTACAGTTGGCTGAGTAAATCAGAACCTACACAATGTGCCCAGTGGGCAACAAATATTTGTTCAATAGATGTACGAATGGATAAATGAATATTTAGATTGCTTTAAATTTTTAACTGAAATATAAGGGGGCTCATCAACAAAGAAATGTAGATTATGCAAAAAACATGGACTGGATACTGATAAGCCTTTGGCTTTAAGTTCTTAAATTGGTCCCATTCCAAAGCCAAACTGAGGGTGGTATAAGCGACAGCCTGTGTAGGCGTGTATTAAATCCTTTTTTATGTAGAAATTAGCAGAAGGACCAAAGAGGAAAATTTAAGGAGAAATAAAGTAATAGCTAATAAAAGCACCCAATCAACCAAAAAACAGTAAGCCACATGCATTATCATCACAATAAGTCACATACCACAAATTCGTGGAAAGGAGGGCCAGAGACTGGAAGATTTTAGTGAAAACCCAAATCATTATATTTGAGGCAGATGGGAACAAAGAGGCGAAGTTCAACATGGTACATCTACCGAGATGCACTGGCAGATTCTACAAACATAGTGTAAGAATCTTGTCCTGTTCTAGTCTCTTGAAATGTCCCAGCAAGAATCATTTCCCAAATCAGGCAGGTCTCATCAGAGCCTTGTGAGCGTGCCCTGCTCGTCCATCCCATCTCCTGTCACCGGGGTCACCAAAAGAGAGCAGAGGAGGACAAAGAAGAGGACACGCCACTTCTGAGGGAGGGGAGGGAGGGAAAACCACATGATGTAGGAGATGCAGAAGGAAGAAAAGAGCAGCAAAAGCTTAGTTTATTCTTACAGATATCTTAATAAGCAGTTTCAGGGCTATTTGACACAAAGGAGACGTAACACAAAAATGTCTGAATTCAGAACTCTTCTTTTTCCCATAAATGTTTATCACTTCCCCACCACTCCCTAACTCCTAAAGAAAACAAAAGGTTATATGAGAAATCTTTCTTAATATTTGAAAGCAAACAAAAATGCATTATCCAAAGGTCAACCAAATCCAAGACTTCACAGGAAGAAGATATTACAGAGCTGTAAGATCTCAAATTTATCATCAACAAAAGATGTCACATTCTTTTCAAAGCACTTCTTTAATGCACTGTAGAAAAAGTCATAATCAAAAGAAAAAAACCCAAATACTGGCTTTTCTCTCTCCGGCCCATTCCCAGGAACTCACCAGAATACTGCTATTTCCTTTCCAGCTTCCAGAAGGATGTCAACGGTCAACATAGTTTGTTTTTTCTATCCCACTGACAATGAAGTGGTTGGCCTGGTGCCATAAACGCCAAATAGATTTTTTTTTTAAGCTTTGTGGCCATAGCAACCTTGTTCTAAGTGCAAATCTCACAATGTGGGAGATCTTCTAAAACAAACAAACAGTGAAGCAATAAACTTAACTTCTGCTGTCTACAGAATCTACACTGTAGTAAAGCTTGCTTACATCCCTATTTCACTTAGCAGAACTATCCAAATACTTGGGTAAATAAGACAAGAAGGAAGCCAAGAGCAGGCCAGCTCTCCTGTGCTTACCCTACCCCACAGATCCCTCCTATTTGCCCACCATACTCAAGTGGAAACAGGGACACTGGTTTCTGAGTACCACTGTTACCTGGATTTCCACCTTCCATCAGCTCATCATTTAATTAAAACCTGTGTCTCTTAAGGATCAAGATTGTCAGGTATGTAACAACATGAAAATGTGTGTGTGTGGGTGCTGGGTGGGAGTAGATGGTTAAGAAGACCTGAAAAGACATGAAATGACATATATCTGCCTCATAGGTTTGCTTATGATCCTAAAAAAAGTTTCACACTTGAGTATAATTCACTACATTTTATAAGAGTACATTTCTAGGGCGCCTGGGTGGCTCAGTCAGTTGAGCGGTTGCCTTCGGCTCAGGTCATGATCTCGGGGTCCTGGGATCGAGCCCCGCATCGGGCTCCTTGCTCAGCGGGGAGCCTGCTTCTCCCTCTTCCTGCCTCTCTCCCTGCTTGTGCTCTCTGTGTGTCAAATAAATAAAGCCTTAAAAAAAAAAAAAAGACTACATTTCTATGCAACAATTAAGATTTTAGAGAATTAAATAGATATTTAATATGGATACGGTCTTCCAAAAGTATTCCATGTGACCAAAAAGAAAATGAGCATCTAGCATGTGCTGGATGCTCTGACCAGTCATGAATTTAGAAACAAGTGGGCCGTGGTCATCATAACCACGGATAGTTACCATCACCGGATTTTCCACCACCTTCTAAATAGTTCACTTCAAACTCGTATTCGCTCAACTTAAACTCTCAACAGCTCCTTAGTGTGATGTCCTGCTTCAGGTGGAAATCCTGTTTCACTGTCCACACTGGTACAGAGAGAAGCAGAAATCACTGCTGCTAAATACAGAAACACTTGCATAGCACACGGCAATAGTATTTAACGACTGATGACAGACTGTGAAAAATAATTTACCCTGGGCATTTAAAATGTCAGGGAAGCAATCAAAAAAATCACAGTCTACAGAAGAGATTATGTCAATGACTGATGAGGCTTTTGAATCCAGTGAAAGTATTCGGGAAGTCCAGGAATGTCCTAAGAGTAGAAGGATTCAAGGAGAAAGGAGTGTTTTCTAGTATAGATGTCATTTACTAGAGCATCAGGCAAGTACGTAACGAGAAGTACAAGCAGTCAGCAGTTTTATCGTTTTCATTGTTTGGAAACGGATGCTCTCATTCTTGAATATTCTTCTATGTGGGAAAACAGTAAAATGACCTGGGAGACAGAGGAATGAATCACCCATTCTACTATCAATTCTTTGCAATATTAGATAAACAGGGTGAGATTATGTTCAGGTAACTATTCTAATTTCATCTTCAAGGTCCTTATCACGACACCAGGTTAATAAGTAAGACCACAGAACTTGAAGAAATACGCCCCATAGATGCGCTCCAATCTGGATGTTGATTATACATATAAACTTTGGTGCTTTCATGGCTGATATTAGAAAAAAATAGAACACACTGAAATATAAAAACAGACTAAAAGCTCTTAACTCATTCATGTGTTTTAGTTTAGGTTTGGATTTTTTTTTAATTGGGACTACAACCAAATAGAAATAGAAAGTCCCTTTGGACTTATCTATCTTAATTATAATTTTGTTCAACAGCTTTTGGAAATATTTTGATATGATTTCAAACTTAGAGAAAACCTTCAATAGTCCCCAAAACTCCCATACTCTTTTACCAAGATTTACCAATTTGTTAACAATTTACCCCATCTGTTTTTATTCTCATTCTCTCCGCCCCCCCCACACACACACAATTTGAGAGTGATGGCACACATCCTACCCCTTTTCCCCCTAAATACTTCAGTGTGTATTTCCTAACAAGGAGGCTCCTGTACATAACCACAGTACAATTTTAATTTTTTTTAAGATTTGAGAGAGCAAGAGAGCATGTGCATGAGTGGGGGGGAGGGGCAGGGGGAGAGGGAGAAGCAGGCTCCCTGCTGAGCAGAGAACCCGACACAGGACTCAATCCCAGGACCCTGAGATCATGACCTGAGCGGAAGGCAGACGCTTAACCGACTGAGCCACCCAGGCGCCCTCACCATAGTACAATTTTAAAGATGAGGAAATTTAACTTTGGTAGAGTATTATTTAATTCACAGTCCATATTCCAATTTTGTTTACTGCCCCCATAATGTTCTTCATAGCTACTTCCTAGTATAGGATCCAACACAGGATTATTCATTGAATTTGTCTTGTGTCTTTAGTTTTCCTTCCTCTGGAAGAGTTCCTCAGTCTTTGTCCTTCAAACAATATTTCTCAGACACCTACCCTTCCAGGCCCCCTGGCTTGTTGGGGTGGTTACAAAGGATTAAACACAGCACCTAAGCACCAGGTACCCACAATCCAGGTGAAGAGAAAGACGTGTAGATGATAAGGAAGTACACCATGAAATGTGCTCAGGTAGAAGGATAAGCTGGATTCCTCCCATTTTTAGCAATTCAAAACCCTTGCTCTCTCTAGATCCCTGTTTATTTTTCTCTCAATAGGAAAATACTTCTATAGCCAGAATCATCATTAACAAAGGCTATTTGTAAGACGTCTTTTAGTTCAAAAAGTTGGCCGAAGTAATATAGAGCACTATACGGCAGTTTATGGTAATACGTGCATGTGCACACACACATTTTGTTTTGTTTTTTCATTTTTGCTCTTTTTAAGAAACAGGGATAGGGTGTCTGGGTGGCTCAGTTGGTTAAGTGACTGTCTTCAGCTCAGGTCATGATCCCAGGGTCCTGGGATCGAGGCCCACATCAGGCTCCCCGCTCTGCAGGGAGCCTGCTTCTTCCTCTGCCTCTGCCTGCCGCACCCCCTGCTTGTGCGTGCACGCTCTAATAAATAAATAAAATCTTTTAATAAAAAAAAAAGAAAAGAAACAGGGATGGTTCTTTTAAATAGGAGAGGTGTTAAAATTACTCTTTTCAGAAACAAAAATGTGACATGGTAAGAAGAACTAGATTTCTTTTTCTATAGTTACAAAAGCTATATTCAAATCAAACCTCAATCATTTATTAGCTAAGTGATCATGGGTAAGTTACTTACAATGTGGGCTTTAATGATTTCATCTGTAAAATGGAATGATACTAGCCAACTATAGAGTTTAAAGTTTAACAAAATACAAAATAATATATATGAAGTTTTTATAAATGGTAAAGCACTGTATAATGTATGTATGTGTGTCTACATGTGTCTACAGATCTACTCTAGTGTGTATATGTATACATGTGTATGTAGAGACAGAACAAGAATGAGTAGGATAAAGCCTAAGGATGCATTCGATTTATGTTTTTTTTTTTTTTCTAATGGGGTTCTCCCTATTACCACACAAGAGTTTTGAATCCCAAATTTCTCAGCCTATTTGGGGGGTGATGTTCTCACTTCTCCTGGAATGGCTGTCTTCCAACAGCCAAACACAAGCAGCTTTCCATTCTGCTCACTGAGCAGAGAAGTTCTATTCCTCACATCACCTGGTCTTGCCATGAGCTTCCTAAGACGGACGGTGCCAGGCAAGCAGAGATTACGTTTGCCTTACTCACAGTCTGATCTCTAGAAGCAGCACAGACCTGGTACATAGAGAGTACCCATCAAGGATCTGCGGGATCGTAACACCTGCTGGGACCATTTCCTGCCCAAAATACTAGGACACAGCATCACCACCTCCTTCTGGAGGTGATGGCTACTGAGACATTAGTGGAGAAACCTGAACTTTCATCAACCTCCTGAACCTTAGGGCAAAGGATTAAAAAAAAAAAAAAAAAGGTTCATTCCTGAAACTTTGAATCCAGAAGTACCATTGAAACACTCTAGTCACATAGAAATTCCATTATAATTATTTAAATGAATTAAAAATTATTATGAACATAATTATTTAAACTCTTCCCACCCTCTTGTACATCCGATGGTCTTATTTCTCTTCACAGCACATATCACTCTGAAGGTGCTGTCTTTGTTATTTGTGTGTTTCTGCAGTCTGTCTCCCCACTTTTCCTCCTTGATCACCAGCACCTAGAACGGTACCTAAATATTCGCATTAATGCAACAAAATACTTGTAAACTCTTGCATAAGACAAACATTCCCTACAATGTTATATAGACATCTCTGGATTAGTAAACATTTCCCTGTAGTTCAACAACAATACAGTGTAGCCCAGCTCAAATCCCAATGATCATGGAGAACCTTAAACAACTTTTACAGATTTGCAACAAGTTAGTCTCCTGATTAATTTGCCATCTAAAACAATAAGCTTAAATAGGACACGAAAGCAGAAAATAATGACAAATTAAGAGAAGCCAATTTTTAAATGCTTGGCAGGTTTGCACTGTTCCTTTTGGTTAATATGTAGGACCAAGAATCAGAATAATGAAGAGAGGGTGTGAACACAAACACACAAACAGATAAATGAAGAACAATGTGAAGTACCAGATGTGCACAGAGAAGTAAAAGGTGGCAGACATCGCAGGAAGTACAGACTCAGGAGCAACAGAATTAAAAGTCGAAAATTGATGGCAATCAGGGGTATCTTTAGTCAAAATGTTTCTGGGCACCAGTCACTCGGCACAGTAACTCCTAAGAATCAGGATCATTTGTCACTGCTCTGCTTGTTCTGGGGCTGAAATCCCTCCTGGTCTCTCCTTTGAAAAGATCCTACAGTGACTCTGCTCTATGAAAGCTTGCAGACAAGAATAAACTTCTGCTTCCCACTGCAGCTGCAAACTCATTCTCCTGCCCACTTTATCTCCCCCTAGGCCAACTCTGTCCTCTGGTGATTATTAGGATTTCTGGTGCTAGTATGATGGGGGAGGAAAAGGTTACTAAAGCCAGCATTTTACCAAACCTACAATATCTGACACTGGATGAACAACCTACCACGCGTCTTTGCAAAGCTCATGATGTAGGATGAAGAGAGGGAGAAGTGACCCTTAACTCATATGCCCATTGATGCAGAGACAGAACAATTGAGGGGGGGGGGAACATGGTATCATCAATGTATGATACAAAACGAGGCAGTGGAAGCCAGCAGTCCTCAGCATCAGAGAGATCTAGCAAAGAGATAAAGAAAGGGAAAAAAGAAAGCAAGCTTTACTGGAGCAGAGAGCATCTAGTAGGAGGCATTAAACCTTTATCTGGAAGACAAAGGATAGAGAATGGAAGCAGGGCCCCTGTTCCTGTTCAGAAGCAGAATTGAAAGTCCTGAAGAGAAATAGAATAAGTGAAAAGAACCAAGTGGTGTACAAGGCAGCAACCACTCTCAGAAAGAAGACAGAAAGAGAAACCCAGATTCTAGAACCTCGGCTAGCAGAAATTAACTGGGTATCAAATTCCCTATGAATTCAACGAAGTGTCCTAATAAGCACACTTGCCCAAGAGCAGGGTTAGCCTTGGAATTAAAGGATCAAGACATGCCCGCACACCAGAACTCTCTGGGGAGCTTATTTTTAAACATACAAATGCCTGGTCCCCATCCTAGATGAATCAGAGTATCTGGTATTTACAGAGTATATAGTGTCCACAGGCTGGTTTCTTTGTTGTGTTTTTGGTTTTTTGTTTTTGTTGTTTTTAGTTAATGTCTCCAGATGATCCTACTGTACCCACTAGCGGAATTCACTGTTTTAGACTCTGGAGTAGAAATAATTACTTCTGGGATTAGGATTCAAATCAATAATGCAAAACACATCTCCCTAGCAAAGACAAAACCATAAATTCGTAAATGTTAAAATAAAAATAGGTACTTTCAGATTTGGCTTTTCCCCTTTTTTTCCTCATTAGCTCTGGACAATGTTCAATCTTGGCCAGTGTGTAGGAGTCAGGAATTACCTCAGCGCCCTTGCTTATGAACATCACGTCTGCTTTTTCTTCAGCTGACTGCTATTAGGGCTCTGTGGGTTTCTTTTTGCATCTGTCACTCACTTCCCTTACCTCAAGTAACGCTCTACCCTCGCTGTACCATCCGTGATTGCGACTCACCACTGTGGTTCTTCTGACTCCCATGTTCAACGTGGTTAAGTGCAGCCCAATCCTCCAGTCCCCAGCCATTCCTCCCCCAAGGACCTACCCCAGCCAGATCTGGATGGTAGAGCTGGTGGCCAGCAGTGTCCATGCTGCCCACAAGGGCTAAGTAAAATTCATTTATATCACAGGGGGCTAGTATTTCCAGGTCTACATCTTCTCTCTCCACTCGGGGAAATTACCATTTCTCATTTCAGAGCTAAGACCAGAGTTGGTCGAAATATAGGGAAAAAACAGGATAGGCCAGAAACTGGAATTTGGGGCTCAATAATGCTACATTGGAAATGGATCTCATAGCACTTGACCTATCATTAGGGGGAACAGAAATAGGCAAAAAGGACTCTAAAGTACCTATAAAAATCCTCCATGATCCAGAATCCTCCCTAGATCCCCACATCAAAAATAAAACATATGGGCATCTTTGAGCAGGCTCACGAAAAACAAATCAAGAGAGACTAATACTTCCGCTTTTTAAAATAGACTAACAGTGAGATAATAAAAGGAATGTACCATACATAAAAAGCTTTAATTTGAGTAACATTTTTATTGTGACTCATAAAACTCTACTCACCAAATTAATTTAAATAGCTCATAGAAATACTGTCAAGAACATTTAAAATGGATGCAAGATCTGAACTCAAGGCAATAAGAATGACAACTTACCTACAGAACCTAGGATGTTTGAATTTAACTCTAATCTTAATTTTCATTAATTTTCAGGATATTAAACGGCATATTAAAATGTATTGTAGCAGAGCGCAATGAAAACAGAACATAAGGTACTAAATTAAAAAAAAAAAAGTAGACCTCCAGGTAGAAATGATTAATCTGATGAATAAAAGTCATCACATAAAAAGGAAAAAGTGAAGGCAGAAGGGGAGGTGGTGTGTTCATTTGAGTGAAAAGGCTCCAAACACAGTATTTAGATTAAAAAAGGAACTGTGCCAAATCACTGTGAAATGGGTCCAAGGATGGCAACAAAAATGGGCTCCGAGTCTGACATAGGCAATGCTCTGGGCTCACACTCCTCTTTCTCACACAGTAAGGAAAGAATAAGCTTCTTTCTAACTCAGAGGAAAAGCAAAAATGGCCATTACTCTTTTCTGACATAGGCAGTGGAGGGGTCCGTCAACAATGCCACAGACTCTCACATGGGAGCCTCACAATCTTGCTGCCCTCCCACGCGCCAACAGGGTGACCCTCTGCGAGCAGCCTGACCTATCTGCGCGTCCATTTCTTCTGCTCTAATTCACACCAAACTTGTTCCCATGTTAGGAATGTTGCAGATATTAAATGCAAGTGTACTATCTCCTGAGAAGAGTAATAGGAGATTGTTTAAGAGATTTGAGAAACGTGCTTGTGAGAATGACCTGAGGAATAGGGGGTTTAGTTAAGTGAATTACTCACTGGCCACGGATAGTGTTGAAAGGAATTCAAACTACAGTCCTCTGGGGGCTGGGGGCACAAAAGATGTTAAGACTGTTTGTGGGCATCTCCAACTTTTAACACTTCCAACAAATAGGATTACAAGTGATGTCACTTAAATTTATACCCAAATTTTTCAAGCAGTGTGTCCATTCAGTCACAAGATCTTGAAAATGGATGACAAAACAGGAAAACAAAACTCTTAACTCTCCTTTGTATATGTTCAAATTGTAAGACAGCAGGCCTTGTTTATTAAAATTTCAAGGGAAAAGGCACATCAATTAGGATTATATAATTTTAAAACAAAACAAAACCTGGCAATACCAATTTCTGGATAGGATGAGCAATAAATGGCAGCCACTTTGGAAGACATCTTAGTAGTTTCTTACAAAGCTAATAAAGTGTAGCAATCATACTCTTGGATATTGACCTAATGAATTTGAAAACTTCAGTCTACATAAAAACGCAGTTGAATGTTTACAGCAGGTTTATTCATAATGGCCAAAAACAGAAGCCACCAAGCTGTCTTCAAAAGATGAATGGATAAGCCAACTGTGGTGTATATGTATGATGAAATACTATTCAGAGATCAAAAAGGAATCGACTATCAAGCCACACAAAGTTGTGTATTAATCCTAAATGCCTACTGCTAAGCAAAAAAAAGAAAAAGCCGATGTAAAAAGGTTAAATATTTATAGGACATTCTGAAAAAGAAAACTACAGAGAGACAAACAGATCCGTATTTGCCAGGAGTTTGATGCAAAGAGGAGGGCAGGGTTGAATGGGTGAAGCACAGAGGATTTTTTTTTTTTAGGACAGTTCAAGAATTCCATATGATACTGTAATGGTAGATACAGGACACTATGCATTTATCAATACTCAGAATTTTCCAACACAAAAAATAAACCTTAATGTATGCAAATTAAATATATATATTTTATATTTATATAAATATTTATATAAATACATTTCTATGTTATATGTTGCTATATAAATTTATATATATTTTAGGATACATAGAATCATGGGACAGAATTAAGGATGTGATAAAAGAATGTTACTGTATTATACATGTATGAAAAACACCTCACTGGAGGTGGTAGAGGAGAAAGGCACTGACCTAAGTAACACTGGAAATGAGTGGAGTCTCTGGAACTCCATACGTAACTTCATATCCCAAAAATGGACATTAACCCTATACTCTGGTTGATAAAATCTTTTCCCATGGGCCTACATATTAACAAGTCTGAAACAACTCTACATGCACACTGCAATCCAACTATTAAGTAGACTGATGGGATGGCTAACGAGAGCCAAGTTTGTCACCGGTATAGTAGAGGTTACAGACAAGCAAGGGGAAAAGATTAGAAGGATCCCTATGGTTGGATCACTACGGACACACATTTAGCATAAGATAGATACAGAGGAACACATACAGAAATATTTACTGGTAGGCATATATACGTGAGTTTTATACATATACATATTTCTCTGCTCTGTCAGCTGAGAGGGCTTGGAAACAAGAATACCCCAATAGCAATAGTACTCCTAGCACCCAGATTTTGGTTTCTAACACCGATTCTCCAATAAAAGGAACCAGGACTCCTTGGATAAGCAGCTGATTCCAGGGCTGGAGCAGAAAATACACAAGATGAGCCTGGAGCATCTTATAGTGCTAGAAAGTGAGAAAACGTTCAACACACACACACACACACACACACGTCAAAGCACAGAGCAGACAACTCCAAGACTTGACCAGTACTCCTCAAAACCATCAAGATCATCAAAAACAAGGAAAATCTGAGCAAGTGTCCCAGACAAGAGGAGTCTAAGGAGATATGACAAGTAAGTGTAATACAGAATCTTGAGTGGGATCCTGGAACAGAAAACAGGTAAAAAAAAAAAAAAAAACCAAGGATATCTGAATAAAGCATGGAATTTAGTCAGTAATAGTGTAGGAATACTGGATTCATTAACTGGGACCAAAGTACCATCGTAATGTAAGGTATCAATAATAGAAGAAAGGAATATGGGATATATGAGAACTTTATAAACTATCTTCACAACTTTTCTATAAATCTAAAACTATACTGAAATTTTTTAAAAATTTAAAGGGAAAAGGAAAACAAAAACCACCTACTAAAAAATTCAGCAAAGAGAACAACAGTCTGAGGAATTTAGGATGTGAGAAGTTCCCCTCCCATGCAAAGTTCCAGACAAAGTTGGTAGTGGCAGGGAGACAATGCAACAGAGATAAACAAAGAAGACCAAAAAAAAAAAAAGGAACAAAAATGACGGTCATGATTTTCTAGTAAGGAGTAGAAGCTAAGTGTGGAGAAATCCAGCAGGACCAATGGGAAAAGGCTGGTCATAGATTCAGAAGAAAATGCTCCTAAAATAAAAAAGATTATGGGAGGAGAGAAAGCACTTCACATCTCTGTTCAACACACTTCCATCTTCTAAAACTGATCTGCACAAGTGAAGTTTCCATTTTTATTAATTTTACACATATTGGAGCCAGTGTGGGTCCCCCCCAGCGCCCCGAGCAGTCTCATTCCTTCTCAGACCTACCTGCCCTATCTAATCACTTCGGGTCAAGTATGCGAGCAGAGAGCAGAAAACAGAAGTTCGTTCCAATTTACATGGACCTGCTCCTCAAGACCTTGATTAGGAATTAAATTCTTATTAATTCATGTTATTAAATAAGATACTGTAACAACTTTCCTAATGAGATACTGTGACAGTGTTCCTAAACTTTAATAGGCAACAGCCATTAAAAAAAAATGGCGTAAGAAATACAACCTTTTAGAGGCTTTGTACCCCACCAGTGAGGTCTAACATATTAAGCCACCTAAATACCAAGATCAGCTTGAAATCTCAGCCAACAGAACTGGCATACTGTTTACAACAGCATAACCGAAACCCTGTTTGTGTCATAAGGAC
This sequence comes from Leptonychotes weddellii, assembly GCF_054177405.1. Classification (NCBI taxonomy): domain Eukaryota; kingdom Metazoa; phylum Chordata; class Mammalia; order Carnivora; family Phocidae; genus Leptonychotes; species Leptonychotes weddellii. The sequence goes on along the minus strand of NC_138379.1, from coordinate 91,241,169 downwards.
AAACACATCACCCCTCATTTGCATGTCAACACGTGAAATCTAAAGGAAAATACTATTTCTAAACTGAAAAAGATCCAAATTATGAAAAAACTGCCCTCTCCTCAGTACCAATGAGAAAAGTTTTGGATACTACTCGTCACATACAAGCAAATATCCCAGGTACACGTTTGAACAGTAATGACCTAAGTAAAATATGCACAGTTCACGGACCCAGAAAGACTTGTGCAATTAGCAAGAGAGAAGTGATAGAAAGTGCAGTCTCGGTCCGACGACTCTGGAAGGCTGCATAAACCACTGGAAAGAACAAGAGGTTTGCAATCAGACTGACCTGGGTTTAAATCCTCCCTCTGGGCCTCCTCATGGCTGACAAGGAAACCTAACAATTTAACATCACAAAATATCCACTTCCTCACCCACAAAAGTGAGCAACATGGACCTCCCAGGGCTGATGCAAACTTTATTCTGTGAATATCCAATACTAACAGCAAACACTTGTGTAGCATTTGTTAGTTCTCGGGCTGCCTTAAGTACTTTATATAAATTAAATTTCGTCTTCCTAACAACTGTAGGAGGTAAGATGTTATGTTATAACCATCTTACAAAATGAGAAATGTAAAGTATGGGAAAGATTAAGCAACTTGTTCCAATCCATTACAGCCACTAAGTAGCTAAGCTGCAAATTCAACCCAAATAGTCTGGCTCATTTTTACTCTGAACCACTAGCATGCTATAATACCATTATTAAATCAATTAATAAATCAAGTCTCCTCCAAACACCTTAACTCTAATCCATTTCATAAACATACTGACATGATTTACTTTCAGTAAAAGAGAAAAATTATCAGTCACCAAGTTACAGTAACAAGAATTATATTAGTAGAATGTATCTGTTGCTATTGATCTTAATTCATCAATGAAAATGTGAGGTGGTTATCGCACCATCTCGTTCTCCAAGACTCTAAATACATTAATCGTGTAATTGTTTAGTGAATTGGAGTATGTGTAGGAGTTATTCCAAGAAAACCCCCAAGGTAATCGTAACCCTAAGTAAGGCTAACTAATCCTTCACAGTTTTATGGTCATTTAGAAGGCTGCTAAATGCACATTCCAAATCATAATATAAACCAAAAAGCACATACAAGTTAACCTATAAACAACAAATTATTGCTTATAAAAACCAAAAAGCTCTATAACCGCTAATGATTCTGGAATGGGCGGCACGTGATAGAGAGTTCTGCATTCAGAGCATTTCAGAGTCCCTGATGCCAGCAAGAGGCCGTGAGGTCTAACCCCAAAGGCCAGATCCTCCATCCTCCTCATTAGCACTTTCCCAACAAATATCCCCATGACATCAGTCCCTATTCTGACTTAAGACGTGCTAAGGTTTCTTTGGAGACAATAAAGCCCTACTCTCCCAGAGGACCTTTAAAAGAGAGAAAGGTTGGATGAATATTCTTTCACCGTTCATGTTCTTGTGAGTATTTGGAGAGAAAATGCACTTAGCAAAAGTAGCAGACAACTATACTTTGTGAATACTTGCTAAATAAATGCTGTTACTCAAACAGCAACCCCATTGCTCTCCATTCCCCAGTAAGTGAATTACCCAGAGCACTCAGTTCTGATTTCTATCCTACTGTGCAAGGACCTTTTTCCTACACCATCTCCTCCGTCCTACAGCACCAGACACTCTCCAAATGCCACACCCACAACCCCTTCAACAGAAGGCAAACTGGCCAGGACTGAAACAGCCCCACCAGAGTATAGGACCAAACTTAAGGCCACGTTAACATCTTTTTTTTTTCTATCTCCAAGGCTAAAAGGAGGCTGGGGAAGGCACTGCTGAGTTGATTAAGGCCTTTTCACCTTGCCTATTTAGGGAGACACATCATTGATGCCCTACTGAACAGAGAGGATTACTTTGTTGCAAGGAAACAATTGAGCGCATGAAAGTAGTTTGGTATCCATCCTTCTGTTGTCAGGCTTATCCCGTATGTCCTAGACTCTGCCTGGGTTGATAAGAAAAAGCCAGAAGAAAACAAATAACTGAAATAGCCAAAACCTTCATTTATTTGGCATTGCATTATGTAAGGAAGCTATGCAATTTACTGTCCTTCTCCCTTAACTCTCCCTCCTCCATCTCTGTCCCCCAGTATCACCTAAGCCACAGGGCCAGGTGCTAACACTTTAGCAACAAACACGGATCACGATATTGATCCTTTAACGCTTTCTCATAGATACTCCTTTGTACCATTCAAGCATTTCGATATCCAAGAAAATACTCAATGTCACACCTAAGGATATAAATACATTTTACAACTTTTAATTGGAGCTAAAAATGGGCTTTGCAGATTACGACTGGAAAAGCCATAATTTTTCAGGCAACTAAAATTAGATCATTTTGGTGAGCAGAAGATATATTCCAAATAAAGCAGTAAATTTCACACAGAAAGCCTCCAGCAGGGAGGGCAGAGTTCACAGCTATATTTCTCTGTATGGCCTTTCCCAGAGTTTAAAAGCCTCTTTGGAGTATAGTCCCGCATTACCACAGGGACGTCCAGAGCACCAGCCAAAATGAGGCAAATACAGGACTCTGAGCAGTCTGTACTTAATATCCCTAATTTGTAAATGATGAGGCAAAAAAATAGCAACAACCAGTTTCTAAGCCAAAAAAAAAAAAAGAGAGAGAGAGAGAGAGAGAAATAAATGGCAAAATGTTGATTGGGAAACGATTCTGTCCCGTTACTATAGCAGGGGCATGAACCACTCCATGATGCACATGTTTCCAGGGAGTCCTAGGGAGGAAGCCACAGAGCAAATACAGGGCAGAGGCCAAGCTGGTTTTCTGCAGCAAGATTTCTCCCACTCTCTGCAACCTAAAAAGCCAGCCTCTAGAGGAATACACACTAAGCTGATAGATATGATCATTTTGAAAGAAGAAAAATTTGCTTTGCTAGTCCTATTTTCTGACCTAAGGACTTTCAATCTTTCTGGATAGTAAGTGAAGTGTAAGTAGCATACAGATGAGTGAACGAACACACACATTTCTCGTGTCTACCACAACCTCCTTGTTATGAAGACGAGAGATGTATGTATTCCCCCATCCCAAGACATCCATCTTCTAACCATGCTCCCCAAAGGCAATGAATGTAAATCATATGGTTGGGAAATCATCCTCTGTACCCACCTAGAAGGATTCTCTGACCCTGGCTGAGACTCTCTATTCCCAGGCCAAACTCCCTCACTCAAACGATGGCTTCCTCTCTCATGTCCTGCTCTTCTGTTCATGGAGTTGATTGATTCTTGCATTCTCATAAATGATTGCACAGGAGAATTTAAATGTCACTTAACAAGAGGAAATCTGAGCAAGCCGAGATCAATCATAGTTCAGTGACTTGTTGAAAACAAAGCTTTCATTGGCTCTGACCAGTAAAGCTGTTACCTTTGTCCTGGGCAGTCTATATTGCAAGAGTCATGAAAAGACAGAACTCAAAAGAGAAAAGGTAACACTCAGGCACCTCATTGCCTGTGGGATCCATGCCAGTCTCTGGTCAACAGAGTGCAGACATTTGGTTTTATTCTTCAGAAATTTAAGTTTTACAAGATTATGCTTTTTACATTTTAAGAACAACCCATTAGTACTAAAGGGAAAATAAAATCTAACCTCTCAGGGCGCCTGGGTGGCTCAGCTGGTTAAGCATCTGCCTCAGCTCAGGTCATGATCCTGGAGTCCCAGGATTGAGCCCCGCATCGGGCTCCCTGCTCAGCGGGGAGTCTGCTTCTCCCTCTGGCTCATGTTCTCTCTCGTTCTCTAATAAATAAATAAAAATCTAATCTCTCTTGTCTATTAAAACCACTCTTTCCCTAATAGCATCAGGTAGTACTGCTTGAGGCTCTTCTCGCTCACGACTGCGGGAACCCCACAGGCACCGAAGCTGTGCTTGGTCAACAGCGTCCCCTGGTGGTTACCGCCCCCAACGGTCGGACCTAGAGTTTGTGGGACTCGGGGCACACCCATGTGCAAGCCAGGGCAGATGCCTTTAGCATCCTCATAGATTTATCGTGAACACTTCCCACCCCCTCTCATTGGCAAGGTGGGGAGCATAAGGCAAGGAGGTGTGAAGGGCCTCCTTGTGAAATATTTACAAACTGAGTAAGTCAAGAGCCACTTTTAAAAATAGTATACATCCCTTTGCCAAGATTCTCATGCATCCCTTCATGGGGCATCATCTTAGCCCACCATGTCTCAAGAGCAATAAATGTCAGTGATGGAGCTGGGTTTTTTTCTTTTTCGTCATCAATCTAAATTCATTCCATTTAAATGCCCATCTTTTATTGGAGGTTAGGCCTTCCTATTTTGGAGAGAGTTAAAATGTCCCTTCTTTTATAAAATGGTGGCATTAAAACATGATCACTTTAACAAATTATCCTTACTTGACGAAGTTGGCAACCTTTTTTTTTTTTTTTTAACTGATGGACAATTTTTGAAAATAAAAAAACTAAAAAGCTCTTGGGTAATGCCAAACCCCAGCCCCCAGTTATTTTCATCCCTCCTCTTCTGCAATAATTAAGTTTACTGGGGTAGCAGGACATCCCTGCAGTCGTAGTAAGACTAAGGTAAATAAATCCTTGGGCTTCCTTTTCACTGTCCATCACTCCCTTGCTTATGTTATAGACAAACCACCCCTCACAAAAGGTCCAAGTTCTTAATAGAATATTTTGTTTGCCCAGGATGAAAATGTTATCACTGGGTAGATGTCATCAAGACTCCAATGTAAAAGCCAGATCTACCTCTGGGAGTCAGGTATGTTTAGAAAAACCTGGACTAGGACTAGCAAAACCTAGACTCATGGTTTGAGGTCACCTGGAATCTGTTTGTAGGAGGGACCCCGAGGTCTCCCAAGAGACCACTTACTCTAAGGGGGAGAAGAAAAATCAGGCAAACAAGTTTGCCGGGTCTTCATCATCAGACCCTGAGGGAAAGGGGATTCTGAGTTCTACACAGAGTCGTTCACTAAGACTTGTTGTTCCCCACCAACATTCCACAGTTCTGTCTGAGTAATAAGGAAAAGGGAGGATTCCCCCAAAAATTGAAAAAGCTTTTTCTTCTTTTTTTAAACTAAAAACCCATGTAAGACATTAGGGCAAAAAATACCCCTGCAATGGTATCTACTTTGCATATAATAAAACGTAGCTATCACACACCAAGAACATCAGATAGTAAGATAGCACAGCTCACTCACGGTGCCTTAAGGCAGCATGATTCAGTACAGCTTATAACATCACCTCTTAGCCCTGTTGGGAGCATCCAGCAACAGTCCTGCTGTCATGAACACTAGGATCTTCAACATGGACACACGCACACGCAGGGACAAAGATCTCAGTAGATGACCTGCCTCACTGTCTCTGAGTTGTTGAGTCCACTAGGAGGACGTGAGAGCCACCCTTCCGCTCCAACCACGGCCTCTCACAAGTAACAGAGTGATAATAATATTAGAAATAATAAGATATTAGAAATCATGGGCTCGGAGAGGAAGACCCCCAACTTCAGTCGAGGTTAAGAGCCAGAAAAATATGGATCACAGGAGGCTAATACCAACATACCAATTCCAGGTTTCCCTGGAATGTGAGTATTCTTATTACTATGTTTTTCAACCTCGAAGTAAATGGCAGGCATGTAATTTGCACTTAAACATCTCCAGGAGTGTCGAAATCAAATCACTTGAAGACAAGGTCTTCATCTTCCTTTGCCTTCACCTCTAAACCTCCCATTAGTAGAAAATGAAATGCTTATACCTTACTTTCCACCTTCCCCTCATCCTCTCTCACCCATATTAATATATAGTTAATATACCGAGTACATTAGCAGCGCACTGAAGAATTCCTGAGACGTCTTCAATTTCCTCTTTGTTGGAATGGTCTGCATAGGAGCATCTGTTGGAGATATTGTGGAAATTCCTTTCTGCATCCCTGTAACTAAGAAGAAAACAAAATTAGCATACGGAGACCATTTTTAAACCATCTGCGAATGCACTTGTATGCGTACACACAAGCGCACGCCGTCTGTGCCCCCGGTGAAATTGCATTTTAAAGAAACTGCAGCTTTTAGACACCGCTTCCGGCATAAGCCACCACTAACATCAGCATTCACGGTGCGGACCAGGAACTGGAGGCCGGCCTTAATAAGGAAGCTCTGGGTGAAAAACACAGAGGAGGAGAGCCAGAAGATCCAGCAGTCTGCACGAGTGTTTCCATTTCACCGCAGGGGGTAATCTGTTCCTGTAAGGAAGACGCCGAGCAAAAAGCGTAACTCACAGTTCTTACTTGGTGCATGGGCACAGTGTTAGAAGTAAACACGTCTTAACCTCTCGCACAGTCAAGGGAATAGCAACATGATGCACGGATGACAAATTCGCTGAGGAAGCATTTGGAGTCTGACAGAACTTGAATAGGGTCTTACCATTGTCTATCTGTGAGACTTGGGGCAAGGGACCTCATCACTGTGGGTCTAACCAGCCTCCCTCATAAAATGGAGATCCTCCCCCGCCCCACGTTCTTGCGAGGACAGAATGACGAAATGCCCATGTCATCAGGTGTTGCCTGGAACTTCTCCAGTCGCCTCTGGATTGGAGCCAAGGCACCAACGCTGAAGACAAACAGGGACCTAAGGCTCCCACGTTCCCCAAGAGTAGCCGTTCCCGCCAGAACTTAAGAAAGGACTCGAGTCACTGCCATTGAGAAGCAAAGCAATGAAACAAATTTGAAAGGCAATCTTTAGGGGCACCTGGGTGGCTCAGTTGGTTAAAACGACTGCCTTCAGCTCAGGTCATGATCCCAGGGTCCCGGGATCGAGCCCCACGTCAGGCTCCCTGCTCGGCGGGAAGCGTGCTTCTCCCTCTCCCACTCCCCCTGCTTGTGTTCCCTCTCTCGCTGTCTCTCTCTCTGTCAAATAAATAAACGAAATCTTTAAAAAAAAAAAAAAAGAAAAGAAAGAAAGGCAATCCTTAGAAGAGCAAGGAACTGGCCTAGGAAGATAGTGCAGTTATTATTCCTCCCCTCTCCTCCAAGAAAAAGAGAAAGGACAAGTTTTCTGCAGAAGCCCAGCTGGGGAAAGAGGGTCCACCCTGACTGAGATTGGGGGCTGGGTATCGCATCCCACCATGAACGCTTGCCGAGGTAGCCTAATTCCTGAGTGGAGGGAGAAGGTTCCAGAAAGAGTTACTAATGGGGAAAAGAAAGAGAAGCCAACAGAAGCAGCCTACCATACCTCCATTTGGCAAACAACAGGTGTTTCCCATGGGTGAGGGAGATACGAGGAAAGAGAGGGGTGCTTTCGTTGTCCCCGCTGACTACCTTCCCCATCTAGAGGCTGCCAGCAGGAGAGGGATCCCACCGGCCAGACTGTGGAGTACAGTCCTCAGAGCCAGGAGTAGGGCCATCTGATGCAGTCCAGGCAGTACATGTACCTGACTGACGGCATCACAGCCAAGAAAGGGCTGTCACAAACATCAGTGAATTAAAAAGGGTTTCTGCCATTTTCCATTTCATTCCTGCCTGATACATCAGAAGAGAGAGGAACCCAGAAAGGGGCAGCCTGGACCGCAGCAGTGAGAAACCACAGGATACCCCCTCTACACTGCATTCCCAGTCCCTCAGGCTAAGGCCTGACACAGGCAGAGAGGGGTGTAAGGGTGAGATTGGATATGGGATTGAAGGTGTGAACTCAGCTGAAGTGGACTTCATACTCCCTGGAAATTCCCAGAAATCAGGGCAATCTTCCCGAGCTAGCATCAAAGGGGACCCATCCTCACATGTTTGAAATGACTGAAGAGAAAAAAAATAACACAGCCTCGTGTTTTCACATCTCACCGAGATCAGACCCCAGTAAACCAGGTTGGCAAAATGCTCAATACGGTTTCCAGAATGCAGGAATCACTCAATAAAAGGTGGAATGGGAAAGGCAGTCATTAAAAACAGACAAATACAGGGTTATTGTAAAATCAGGCTCCCTCATTTTAACTGGAATGACCACAAATTATTTTTTCTCATAGCTTCAATTTCCTTATCTGAAAAATGAGCTTTATACAATGATCTTATGAAACAGATGATCAGGATTACAGAAAAAATAAAATGTGAAGTGCCCAGTACATTGCCTCAAAAAGAGTGATCAATCAATAATAGCTTTTACCTAACCTTGTTTTCATTCATTCAGATAGATATTCTCTGTAAATATATGAAAAAGAAGCTAGATCACTTTCTAGATAAAATACTGTAGAGCTACACAATCTGGTCATGACCATAAAACAGCATTCGAGTTTGTTTCCAGAATAATCAGGGTTCACCCACTTCTCGTGTTCTATGGAAATTATTGTAGCTTAATCCCTATTCAATTGTGCAAAGGAAAAAAGAACAGAAGGTTGGCTGTGTACAAAACAAACACGGGGCCCACAGTGATAATTGGAATAACAGAATTTAATTTTAGATGACTATAGGAAATGTTGTCCCAAACTAATAGGAGGTTGGCAGCAGGCCCACCTGTGATGAGCATAATGATGCTTATGCTTGAAAAAAAAAAAAAGGACAAAATGAGTGGCATGATTCTGAACACCTATTTCTTCATACTTCAGTTTTTAAAATATAAAATGATTGAACATTACATCCCAGGAAGCCGGATTATCATGTGTTTTCCAGTCATAGTTTTAAAGATATCTCTGCTTTGTCTGCACTGTCCTAATCCCAATCCATCCTCGGGAGCTCCGGACAGGGAGGGAGTCTCGCGGTATAAACACGTGTGAGAGTGGCTGGTGAGGCATTCTAGACGCAGAAATTTAGATGAAGGAAAAAAAAAATCCAAACTATGACAAGAAGCTGCAGCTAGAAGACGAACGGAGCATGTTTAGCTCCTGATGGTAAACAAAGGATTCCAAACTTCTACAGACTCAAGGATCACAGGGCAATAATGCAGAGGGAGGGCAAAGGGGAAGACAATCCAACAGTGTGGTACGGAAGAGTCAGAGACTAAGAGTGGCAATAATAATAATTCAGTGAACACATTGAGGACTTTTGTGTACTAAGCACTGTAGTACTTTACATGATTCTGTGACCTGAGGTTATCATTATCATTTCATTTAACGTCAGCCCAACCAACCCTGCTATTACTACCATCTTAAAAATGAGAAAACGGAGGCTCGCGGAGGTTAGGGCATGTGCCCTAAACCATTCAAAAGCAGAATCTGACTTTAAATCTAGTAAATCTGCCCTGTGGTAGGTCTACTCCCAAGGCACGTTTTCCCAGCCCTCGGCTGTAAACCACAGGACAAAGATGCACAGGGACACAGCATAATGGCAAAAATGACATCAGAGGAGAGAGTCCTCATAAACCAGACTTCCCTCAATCCCGGTGCCTTTGAATTCTGAAGGTGAACCCAGCCTGCCTCCCACTTACCCCTCTTGCTTCCCACTGTTCTTTCCAAGCCACACTGTCTGGGAAGCGAGCCCATCCCCTAGAAGCCTGAGTTACAGAGACGTACACGAAGATGTACACTCAGCGCCCCTTTACCTCATTTTACATCGAGGCAAGACGATGCCACAGGACCAGGACGCTGTTTGGGTGAGTGCACTCATGCAGTTTACAGAAGAAAATAAATAAAATAAAAATATAAGAAACTTACCACGAAGTCAATCTGACACACAGCGGCAAAACATTAAGCATAAATGAGAAATTAAGCAAATCAGTAATATGTATGCTCTACAGGAAAGGCTCTTGGCATTAGAAATGTAATGGATCCTGGAGAGTATTTCGAGCCCTCCTTTTATACCCCCTTCCAAGAACAATCTACTCTTCTACCCACTGTACACATACCTCCATGTATTTACCTCCAGGGTGCATTTCTTTCATTTATTCACTCCCCCCTCACCCCAAAAAAACCATGTAAGCCCCTCCTATGAACCAAGCAATTACAAAGGCATAGGAACACAGAGGTAAATCATTTCGATAAGTCAACAAAACAAACTCTGATAAGCACTACGAAAAGTAATAGCAGAGAGGAATAGAACACAAAATGATCGGGGTTGGAGATGGAAGTAGGGGAAGGAGGGTTTCTCTAGATTGGGTGGCCAGAGTACATTTTTCTGAAGATAATGACATTTAAACAGAGACCTGAACGTATAAAAAAAGTAACCCATGCACACATGGGGATGGACCATTCCAGGAAAATGGAATGGTATATGCCAAGACCCTGAGGCTAAGCAGAAGTTGGGAAACCCACAGCTGCCTGGCCGGGCAGGCAGGGAGTGAAAGGGGAAGTGGAGGGGATAACAGAGAGGTGAGTGAAGGCAGATCACAGGAACAGTTCAGATTTCGGTCTATCACAGTAAGTCATGACATGGTTGAAAGCAGGGATGTCACAGCGTAATACCTGGCCCCACAGCATCAGTCAGCAAGGTTATCTGGGAACCGGCTAGAAACGCCACTCTCTGCGAGCACGGGATATATGGGGTCAGAAGCCCTGGGGGTGGGGGTCCAGCCATCTGGGTTGTAACAAGCCTGCAGGTGGTTCTAATGCATGTTAACACCTGAGAACCGGCAGTCCGACGTGAGAAAGTGGCATGATCTAATCTGTTTACCCACTTTACGGTGGTGGACATGCCATGTTGAGGGACAGGGGTAGAAGCCACAACACTAGGTCGGGGTCTGGATCTAGAAGCCGCAGTGACAGTGCAAACAACTTGAATGATCTCTATGAGTAAATCCGTGAATGAGAGATTGGACAAGTTGAGGAACAGAACAAATGTTTAAAGACAAAGTTCCCGGGGCACAGAGAGGCTGTCTCCCTCCCTGACAGAGGCTCCACGGGTTACTCCCTCCCAGTCCTCCATCTGCGTGATCCTTTGAACAGCTGCTCCCTGCATCCTAGTCTACATCGTGGAGACGAAAAAGCCTCAGAGAGTTTCTATGAACTACTGGTGTGAGAATGCATCGAGGAGCAGTAGACAATCCTGAAGCTCTGGTAAATAAAGCAGGTCCAAGGGCAGTTTTAAAGGAGAGAAAAGGGAGGTTGGGAGGCCAGTAATTAGAGGCTGACTTAAGAAATTAAAAACAGGAGGGTTAGTGCCCTTCTAGACATGGATGGAGCTAGAGAATATCATGCTAAGGGACATAAGTCAGTCGAAGACAAATACCATATGATTTCACTCATATGTGGAATTTAAGACACAAAACAAGGGAGCTGAAAGGAAAGAGAGAGAGACAAACCAAGAAACAGACTCTTAACTACAGAGGAAACACTGATGGTGACCAGAGGGGAGGTGGGTGGGGGAAACAGGTGATGGGGATGAAGGAGCGCACCTGTGGTGATGAGCACCGGGTGATGTATGGGAGTGTTGTCACTGTATTGTACACCTGAAACTAATATTACACTGTCTGCTAACGAATTTAAAGTTTTTATTTAAAAAAAATAAAAAATTTTAAAATAAATGTTTTATAAGAAATAAATTTTTAAATAAAAAAATTTAAAAATTAAAAAAAAAAAAGAAGGGCTAGCTCATACTCCTTGTTATCCAACCTGATTCATCCTCACAACCTAAGGCACCTAAAAGCTGAATTACTTCAAGACAAACCTGAGGCAAAGCCCTGCTTTAGGGATTTGGAAAACCACCTCTGTCCCATCCTCACCCCGCCCCCCAGAACTATGTAAACTAATACTCAGCACTTCTTATCAATTGCCTGAAATCCCTTTAACTGGAAGGAACACATTCCTTTTCAGTTAGAGATAAAGAGCCTTACCTGTGTCTTCCCAAGAGGAACTGCACACAGGTGTGGATACTTAATTCAAGTGCTCATCATAATAGATGCTCTCCTGTTTCAGTAATAAAGAGAAACAGCAGAGAGAGGGAGGTGGACAGGGATGCCAGGACAGGCGGAAAAGGGAAGACAAAGTCGCGAAAGGCAAACATCACAATCCTGCGGCTAACCCGCTGGTTTTCTCTTCATGAGCATGCACATGACTAAAGGCAGTGAGCAGCCCACACCCAGGTGAAAATGTGTTCACAGTTCTCTTTGGAACCGGCCGGACATCAAGACACCTCTTCATCATCCGAGTCACGTGCACCGTTTTCTTTACACTGTGTCTGCAAGAAGCAGAACTAGAAAAGACTATTTTGGGCCACGAATCACCACAGGCTTGGTGTACACAGACAGAGCAAACAGGAGAGTTGAGGCAGTAATTTAGATAGAAGAGAACTCCATCTTGATGTGGGAAACAGAGGCAGAAAAGAAATTATTGAATGTCCTTACTATCTACAGCCCATTGACAAGTCCTTGAAACCAGCAGAGTGACATTCCTCTAGGGACTCAGTGGCTTAGATGTCAATGCTTTGCTAAGGGCAAAAGACAATCTTAGCCCAACCCCCAGGATCCTGGAAGTCTATCTTAACATAAAAATTCCTTTGGAAACTTCCTTTAACTCTACCCACCAAGCTACATGTTGGCAATCATCTCCCAAGCATGTGACCCACTGATAAACATCTGAAGGGTCTCATGACTCAGGTTTTATTAAACAGTAATAAACGCCCTTTTCCTAACAACAGCTAGTCCCCTCGAGGTCCTGGAAAGCTTGCTTCCAAAATTCCTTAGAGACTTACGCTCTCCCTAACCCCCTCCCAGCTTCAAAGTATATAATTAGCCCACTCCTCACGACCCCAGTGCAGCTCCTTCTGCCCACGGGTCCTGTCCCCGTGCTTTAATAAAACCACCTTTTTGCACCAAAGACGTCTCAAGAATTCTTTCGGCTTCAAGCCCTAATGTCTTTTCCTATGTCACATGTTACTAATGGAAAAAATAATCTTCTGCTGATTATGATAATATAGTTTAGTTACCTCTTCTGATCATAGTTCTAAGACTCCCATTCCAATTTGCCGTGAAGACATAGCTTGGTTCGCAAATGAGACTTGGACCAGTTATGATTTCATTTCAAAACAGAGAGGGCATTCACTATTCCAGGAAATGCTTTGCATTTGATTACTGGTATTGTCTTAAAATATTAAAAATAATAATAATAAACATAAAAGCAAACAAATACATAGTGCTCACCACACACAGGAAACTGTTCTAAATATATTGACTAAAATTCAAACCGAATACCACACTGTGGAAGCAGCAGATCCAATGAGAGTGATTAAGTTTTATTTTAGAATATGTGGGGAGAGATCAATTTGACATCATTTACCTCCATTAGGAGAAACCATTTAAAATCACAAATGGCCTCAAATTAAAAGCCATCTCATGAGTTTAAATAATATGCTTTTCCTAGTACTGCACTTTTGAGAATTGATGTGACAACGTTTCAAAGCAATTCCCTTTGAAATGACAATTAACATAATCACCAAGTACTAAAGGTATACAGCATTGTACTAGGTACCGAGATTATTTTTCCACCATTTTCTTTTCTTCTGTTTTTGTTTAAAAAAAAATCACACTATATCCCAATAACCAAAAATGCATCCTTAATCCCCATGGCATTGACTATTAGCCCCAAATGTTAAATGATGCTCAACAGCACCTCAAGACGTATCAGGGTTTGAATCTTAACTCCTCAAAAGTTCTTACAATCTTACACAAATAAATAACGGTAGCGCATACAGAACATTAACGATGTGAATTTAAAATATGCACCACCTCTCCTGTCCATGAGTTTCATTCCTTTATTTTAAGCTAGATTGCATCAGAAAGTGAATTTAGGCTTCTGTATTTCCAACTGCTTCCTCCCATAGCCAATCGAAAGTATACCTTACACTTAGTTGGAGCTTTCTATGTACAGAATATGCTCATTGAAATGACCTCATTTAAGAGCTACCCTACAACCCAGCAACTGCACTACTGGGTATTTACCCCAAAGATACAAATGTAGGGATCTGAAGGGGCACGTGCACCCCAATGTTTATAGCAGCAATGTCCACAATAGCCAAACTATGGAAAGAGCCAAGATGTCCATCAACAGATGAATGGATAAAGATGTGGTATATATATACAATAGAATATTATGCAGTCATCGAAAAAATGAAATCTTTCCATTTGCGACAACGTGGATGGAACTAGAGGGTATTATGCTAAGGGAAATAAGTAAATCAGAGAAAGATAATTATCATATGATCTCACTGATATGTGGAATTTGAGAAACAAGGCAGAGGATCAAGGGGAAGGGAGGGAAAAATGAAACAAGATGAAACCAGAGAGGGAGACAAACCATAAGAGACTCTTAACCTCAGGAAACAAACTGAGGGTTGCTGGAGTGGAGGGGGGTGGGAGGGATGGGGTGGCTGGGTGATGGACATTGGGGAGGGTATGTACTATGGTGAGCGCTGTGAATTGTGTAAGACTGATGAATCACAGACCTGTACCCCTGAAACAAATAACATTGTATGTTAATTAAAAAAAAAAGAAATGACCTCATTTATCCATGGCATCTAATCCTCAATTAGTTGTTACCATCATCGTCATCCTTTGCAAAACAGGTGAAGTTACTTTAAAGTTCTACGTGCTGGTGAGGCCGTGAGCTCCTGTTTCTTCATCTTGTCTTCTTACTTTACCCCGTATCACAACGATGTCAAGAAATGCAAGATGAAAGAAAACTAGGTAGCATGTGACTCTAACTAAACCAGTGCCTCTCGCTGAGAACCATTAGGCTTGTAATGCCTTTGAGTAAAGTTTACTAAAGAATTCTAAAATCCCATTTAAAGCCTCTCAGTTGGTACCATTAAACCTTACCGTAATCCCAGGGCAAAATCATCAGATTCAATGGATGGGAATAAGAGGGTAAGAACACAAGAAGGGAAAAAAAAAAAAGGAAAGGCCATACCAAAAGGGAATTTCACTGAAAAGGATTAAACACAAACAGGCCAAAGGAAATCACTGTAGGGGTCCCGATGAGCCCCCAGCCCACCCTGGGAGCACAGCCAGTGTGAAATAAGACCCACCTAGGTGGCAGAAAACCACACGCTCAACAGCTATGTTTGAGTAATTAATTTGCCCCAAATAATGACCAAAATCCATTTTACTTACCCAATAACTTGGTGCTCGTAATACTGCAGGGTCCTCTTGAGAGTCTGCTGTATCGTCTGAGGCTGGAGAATAATAATAATAATAAAATATATTATCAGCAGATCAGTGCCATTCCCATTCTGAGTATCAGAGGCAGCTATGTACCTTCTGATTGATCTCATACACGTTTTCGCTTTACAATATTAACCCATTACACATTTTGCCATGTATTTTCCCCATAGGAACTAATACGAGGCACTCAGCAATTACCCAGAATTTCTCGGTTTCAAGTATGATAGCATCTCCTGGCCATATTTTTTCCAATTCTCTCATACCGGGTCTTAGGTTCAATAAAACATCCACTGGCTGCCGACAATAAACCAAGGCCTTGGGGGCAACGGAGGGGAGGTGTACTGAAGGAAACGTGGGCCGTGCCCAGGTCAAACCTGACTTCTTCAAGGACCCAAGAGATTCCAAGCAAGGGTTCCAAAGCCTCGTGGAGGGGCCACAAGTGCTCTGGGCAAGAAATGGGGTCTGTGGCAAATATCTAAGTCATTCCTGACCGAACAGAATTCTCTCTTCTCCATAACAGTTAAAGATAGCCTTTCTTAATTCCAGATCAAGACATTTTTCTTAGACTTACTTAGGCAACAGAGCCTGAGCTTGGAGTTTCTGACCCAGGGAGCCGTGAAGATCCCAGAACAAAGATCTAATTAAGAAATCGTGGTAAGAACTTAATTTTCAGTGGCAAGAGTGTGAATTTTTTAAATATAAAAATGCAGAGTCAGGGCGCCTGGGTGGCTCAGATGGTTAAGCGTCTGCCTTCGGCTCAGGTCATGATCCCAGGGTCCTGGGATCAAGTCCCGCATCGGGCTCCCTGCTCCTTGGGAGCCTGCTTCTCCCTCTACCTCTCTCTCTCTCTCTGTCTCTCATGAATAAATAAATAAAATCTTTAAAAAAAAAAAAATGCAGAGTCAATCGGGCAGAGCAGAATCTATCACAGGCTTATCAAAAGATTGATTCATTATAGCCATGGATGAATTTTAGGGGAATTTAAGGACTCTGACACTCTGTTCTCGAGATGTGAGGCCGCAGTTGGCAATCTCGTGGGCTGTCACTGATTAACCACACGAACCTGGATGAGGTCTAGAAAGGTCACTGTCTTAAAACAGACAATTTAAAAAAGACTGCAGAGGTTGTTGTTCAGGTTCCCTTGAATGCCTTCCCTATTCACCTCTCTATGAAAACATCCAGGACAGAGTTAGCAACCTCCCTACTCAATACTCTTCCAAGTTTCGGCCTCCATCTTGGCAAGAAAGGGTTATTCTAAAGCCAGGGGAAAGTGAACTTCGATTAAATCAAGGGCATCCACTGAAATCTATTCTACGCTACCCTTTCACTGAGCAGATCTAAGGCTTCCCTTTAGCCAAACCAAATCAGAAATTAATTTTAGGAGGAAACAGCCTCCCAATGTTCAAGGAAATAGGTACCGGGCGAATGCTTTCAACAGCTGTTTTTCATTTATATCACGTTAAAAAGATGAACAGGAGGCTTCAAACTGGTACAGATGTCTCTGCTCTTCGGGATGGAATGAAAGCAAAGTAAATAGAATGTACCTAAGGAAAAAAAATCATGTCTGAACCGAGAACTAATGGAGCTGCTGAGAAATCTAAGGAGGACGAAGCGGACACAGCAAGCCTAGTGCACAGGAAAAGCGTGCTTTCACAAAACTGGACGCGAGGCCAACCCAAACCAAGTCGTTATCAGTCACTAGCTCAGTACCCCTGGGATAGGGGCCTCTTGCGCTGGCTTGGCAGTTGGTGAGCTAAGATAACTTTCTCTTTGGCAACATGCCCTGAAAGCAGTGAATATGCACAGAGGGATTATCCTTCCAATAACCTCTGGTCACAAAACATGGAACAGAAAGCAGGAACTCGAGTGCACAGGGCCAGTAAAGACCAGAATGACCTCATTTGTACATAAGGACATTTTTTTTCCTGCACCAGGAATTTCCCAGTCATTAAAAAGCACATGATTGTAAAAGGAGTGGAGCCTTTTAAAGAGCTGACTTTTTTTCTTTTGTGAAGCAATTACTTTTCTTCCCCAGCAGGAGTTAAATTTATAGTTTCCAAATACATTAAAAAGAAAACATTCTCTGGGCATATCCAACAAAGCTTCAACTTGGGAAAGCATTTACATACTTCCTGTGGCTTGCTGAAGCCAATGGGCACGTTCTGAGGGTCTAAACCAGGAGCCTGGAAGCTGAGTGCAGTGTCTCCTCCTCCTCAGCAAGTCACGCTGACTTCCACACACACCTGACTCCCCAGAACATCTTATCACCGTGGATTCAGTGAATTCTCTCCAGAGTTTCCCTGACTGCTCACTAATGGCTCTTATCAGTGAGAGACATCTTCATGAAATCTCAGTGTCTCTCTGACCTGAATAAAATAGCATGAAGTGAAGACCCACATGGGGGCCAAAGCCTTCCACAGGGGTGACTCCTTCCTGGAGAGTCGTAGGGTACATTTCTTAGTGTTCACATACACCAGTGATGCAAGTCAGTGTATTAGTGGGAAAAACGGGGGCTTTGAAGATATGCCGACCTTCTCTTCTTTAAGAATGCAACTCCACACCTGTCCCCTACTCAACAGGTCCTCAGGCCAAGATCCCATTCCTCTTACCTGTATCTGTCCCTTCCTTAAAGAGGGAGTTTAGAAACACGATTTTAGAAAAGAAGATTTAATATCAAAGTGAGTTCAAAATCCAGCTCTGTGACTCACTAGCTAGATGACCTTGCGTAGTTTACTTAAGCTCTCGAGATCAATTCCTTATGTAGACATTATTTTTCATGGAAATTAATTCAAATAAAGCAAAGTCTCTGTTGCACAGTAGATACATAATAAATGATAGTTATGACTATGCTCAGCTGAAAAACATGGTTCCTACCCTCAAGAGTCTTGTAATCTGGTGGAGGAGCACAAGTTAGACTGTCCACCCCCCAAGTGTAATGTTTCAAGATTCTTATCACCTAAAAAAATCAATAAAGCTACCATTACTGCTACCCGTAAGGGAGTGCCAATTTCAGTAGACAGAAGAAACAATTTAAAAAATGGCAGCAGAAAGTATAAATATTTCCAGTGAAAACTTCAGATCAGTCCAGAGATGGTGATAAAAGCAGAATTTTGAAAATGAAGATTGAGGACAGACCTAGAAAGCAGGCTTACAAGTGGGAAGGACACCAAGGCACCACAGCTGAGATCAGGACCCCAAGCATTAAGCGTTAAAAGAAGTAAGAAACAAGCCATGAACCACCTTCCTAAGACACAAAGAATGTGCAACAGAAGAACCAGGTGGCCGTATAATTTCATAGCCAGATGCTGGGGTATCTGAGAGACAAGGATGGGGAAAAAGACAAAAATCCACTCTTCCTTTCACAAAAAGACAATCAAAGAGATCTGCGATTCTTCTCTGCTCACCCCAAACTAAGAGAGAGAGAGATAGTGGTCTCCTATTGTCCCTGCTCAACACCAAGAAGCACCGGACAGGAAGACCGCTGGACAGACGAGGCAGCGGTCTGGGTCCTGCACAAGAATAGTCTGGGGTTAAACAGAAGGTACTCAGAAGTTGCCATCACGTAGGCACCAGGAGCCATCTTCATCTCTAGTCTCAGGAACAGCTTCGCTCTGCTTGGCCAGCAGTGCTGACCCCGCAGACTAAATGCGATGCTCACAGAAGGTCATGGGATCCAAACAGCCAGGCCTGAAACAGTCCCAGCAGAGCCAGACAAGTGGTCCCTGAGGAGTGGGAGGAAGCCGTTCCCAGCAGCTGGCCCTGCAGGCTCAGCAGCCCCGCGGAGCCTCCGGCACAGTCCCTGCTCTGGAGATCCGCACCAGATGGACTGGGGATCAGGCAGGAGGCAGGGAATCAAGACGCGTGCGTGCACAGGAAACACACACTTGTCACCAGATAGAGCAGACACTCACCTCAATTTTAGCGATCAAGAAGTTGTGGCTCAGACCGGTTAAGTGAACATCCCGTGATCACAAAGCTAGTAAGTGAATAAACCACTGCAGGCCAGGACTGGCTTCAAAGTGTACCCTGCTTCTACTAGATGCCTTGAGGGTCCCTCTTACCTTGAACATTCTGGGATTCTATATTGTTTAATATTGGCAGCACTTCATCATGCCAAAAACAGACACAACTTCACACAATTTAAAAACAAACTTCTCCTAGTTCTGCTTTACGGCACAGATCCATCTGCTATAGAATTAATGGAAACCATACATCCATCCTCCTTTAAAGAAATACCTGTAAATAGCCATGTCATTTTATTTACTTAAACATGAGAAAATTAAATATGAATGTCAGAAACTAAATGATAGGGATATACATTTAATTACTGATGACTAAGCCAGTGGTTTTCTATTCTATCTGCACATTAAAATCATCTTGGGGAGCTTTTAAAAAATATCAGTGCCTGAGCTCCACCTCCAAATTTTCCAGTTCAACTGGTCTGCTTCTAACGTGCGGTCAGGGTTTAAAACCTTTCGTTTAAGGTATAAACATGATGATCAAGACCAGTAATCCTGCAGAAACCTTACTTGAACTGAATAAGTCAGTGTTCATGAGAACAGTTTCTTTATTCAAATATCAAGAGAAGTAAGCTTCTGAGAGCTGTACATACATAACCACCAAATTCAACACAGTTCGTTCATTAACTGTCACTAACAGCTTATAATCAAATATGAATTTCTTTTTTTTTTTTTAAAGATTTTACTTATTTATTTGACAGAGAGAGAGACAGCGAGAGCAGGAACACAAGCAGGGGGAGTGGGAGAGGGAGAAGCAGGCTTCCCGCCGAGCAGGGAGCCCGATGCGGGGCTCGATCCCAGGACCCTGGGATCATGACCTGAGCCAAAGGCAGACGCTTAACGACTGAGCCACCCAGGCACCCAATATGAATTTCTTAGATAAACAAAGAGCTATACTGCTTGAGGCATAAATACAGGATTTTTTAAATTTCCACGTAATTCACTCCCATGCACTTACGTCAGCATTAGGTTTTGTGCGGACACATACATACAACATAACGGCTAGTGAGACAATTACTCACATCATGAGACGGGGGTTATTATTTTACAGCTAAGAAAACCAAGACACACAAAGTTTAAGTTGCCCTATGCTCACGCAAAAAGAGACAAAACCAGGGTTGAGTCTCAGGTAATCTGCTCCAGAATCCAAGCACATAATCTCCGACCTACACTGCACATAACATTTAAAACTGTATTTGGTTGAGCGCTTTACAGTTCACAGTTTCTAATGCATGTTATCCCAACTGACCCTTGCACCAGTCCAGTTGAATAGTCCGGCTGTTGCCATGATCACCATCTGACTGAAAAAGAACCAAAGTTAGAGACGTTATGAGTCTTCTTTTGCAAGGACAGCATCTCTTCCCTTAAGAAATTGTCTTCAATAAGATAGCATTTTTTTAATGTCAACATACAATTAAAGAATCACATGGATCCAAATTAGTTGTCTGCTTCTTGAGAACACACTGAACATTCTTTCCACCGAAACTGCATACACAAAGAACGCCATGGGCAAACTCGCGGAGTCATCTAAGATTCACTTCCACTTCTCCTCCCTTAGCTTCTCCTCCTCCTCTGGCTCACCCCTTCCCTACCAGCTGGACGTCTAATACATTCAGGCTGCATTCTGATGGGCCAAATCCCTACCCCCATCACCTAAACTCCCAAAACAGGTCTCCAGAAATCACCATTGCATATTTTCCTTCCTTTTCTCATCAAAATTGTCAATCCCTTTAGTACCCTGATCTCCGATGGTTCTCAGAAGGAGTCACACCTCCATTTCCTCAAAAATGTGATCCCCGGTCCTAACGTAGATGATGGTAAAAAATGAGCTTCCCTACAGGATAAAACATGGTCTGAATCACTAACAGCGGGACTGTGGTAAATAGGCTTCTCAGTGAGAGTTAAACCGGGGGCCAGGAGCACTTCTCTTCCTCTACATCACACTATGGGGACCGCCACATTCTCCAGGACGTAAGAGCATTTCGTGTATTAGGACATGATATGCCAAATTCCGTCACTGAACGTGACCAAAATTGTAGCTACCCGGTCTTTATGGCTAAGCCTGTAGACACCAATGGATCAAATGATATGGTTGGTATTACTAATAAAATCAGTCCAACAACAATAGGTCACTTCCGACAAGCTGCTCAAATACTTTGGAAAGAGATGTAATTGCAGTAATCATCAATCTTGCTAAATATGCAGACAAAATATTCACTTTCCCAGCCTCTGACTAAACTTACTACATATAACCCCCCCAAAAAAAAAAATAGACGGCAAATTAAATATAGAACTTTGAGTCAGGACCTCTGTATTTCAAGCCCAGCTGTGCTACTGACCTTTTTATAAAATTAGCCAACATCTCTTCACCTGGGAGTAGGAAACCTTGGGAAAAAAAAAAAAATGCCTCTATTTTCCCATC
The DNA here is from genome assembly GCF_054177405.1 of Leptonychotes weddellii. Classification (NCBI taxonomy): domain Eukaryota; kingdom Metazoa; phylum Chordata; class Mammalia; order Carnivora; family Phocidae; genus Leptonychotes; species Leptonychotes weddellii. The sequence goes on along the minus strand of NC_138379.1, from coordinate 91,219,622 downwards.
TGAAAAAGCTAGTAAGAAGTTCGTAGTTCTCAGGGTCATTTTGAGGAAAAGCATTGCAAAGTTAAGCACTTGAAAACAGAGGGTCAGATCCACCATCTCTCAGGAAGCTGGGCAGTACCATTTCAAGTGAATGATGCCAATAATTTGCTAAACAAAACTGGTAGTCCAGATAATTAATCACAAAAAGCAAAAGTGGTAAGTGTGCTAAAAGAAAAAAAAAAAAAAAAATGAAAGCTAGAAATGCCCTCTAAGGTAGAGTTCTTCCTACCCACACTGGTGGAAAATCTGCATGATTTCCTTCAATCTCAATTTCATTCTCCTTGTGAACACAAGTATACATCTGAGTGGCCCCACGAGAGCTTAGGATGAAGGCTGACATTATGCTGATTGACCCATACAAGGCTTCAAACTGATGACCTTGGCCTTATTAGAAGTATGTTCTAATTAGCAAAGCACAGTGGTTATAATCATTGTAATTACTGATTGTAACTGAATATACCTACCACATAATCGACAGTATAATTAAGTCTTCCTATACAAAGTATGTCTGCTTTCCAAACATTTCCCCCTTTGTTATTTTAACCCCTTTCCAAAAATAGCCACTGAATTTCAATTTGATACAAGACCTAATACCAACAACACCCATTTAAGCTGAAAACACACATTGCTTAAACTGAAAGAGCTCCAAAGGGTGATTTATTCAGTCCTTCCCCTACCTTCAGGCAAGAGCACATTTAAGTTATCCAAGAATTTTGGATGTTTTCAACGAATAACACCACCACCTTCAGTTTGTAGAACACTTCACAGTTTACCAATCACTTTCTTTTCTTTCATCTCATTTGATATTCACAACAACCTCCTGAGTCTCAGATATAATTATCCACACTCTACAGATGAAAAAAATGGAGATCCAGAGAGGTCAAGGTGTTTTGCCTCAGCTACAAGGCTGGAAAGAGCCACCAACAAGACAAAAAGTTAGGTCTTCTGTGACTTTTCTCCACATCTTCCCCCATTAGTAACTTACTTGGCTCTGCTAACTATTAAAATAGCCTTCCATGTATCTATCCCTTGTTTCTTTTTATTTGTTTTTAATGGATATGAAAACAACGTTGTCATAGTGTTTTCCCAAATTCACAAATGTTGTTACTGTTATTTAAATAGTTCTGGTAAGATGGTTAACTTCTTTATCCAGTAACTTTGGAAGAAACATGCTTTACTGGTCACATCTTGGTCACTTGGCTGTCTGAATAAAAATCATGACCGAATAAAAATACTGAGACAAGATGGTACTGTTTCTAGATACCTTCTCGGGGCAGCGGATCATGCTATCCTACAAACCTGTGGAGAACATGGCTCTAGTCCTAAACGCTCACACCAAAAAGAATCTCACAGAGCGCCCAGGGTTGTCAGTCCACAAAGTGAAATAATGCTGGGCTTTCTGGATTAAACACGCTGTTGACTGCTAAGGGTCGAACACTAAGCCCAGCATGTTACATGCAACACCTCATTGAGTCCTCACAAAAATCCTGTAAGAGAGGAAGAAGTATTACCCCAATGTTATAAATGTGGAGGAAACTCATCCCAGACAAGTTAAAAAACATGCCCAAAGTCACGTAGGTAGCGTCTAAGTCTACTTACGTGTCTCATCTCTGTCCGCCTGCCTCCAAAGAGCCAAGTTTTTAATCTGCTTTTCTAAACTGAAATACCTTCTTCTGTCTTCAAGGCAGAAAAGGTTACAGTTGAAAGGAATTAACTCTTGGCTAGATAGTGTGATTTTGGAAACAGCATTTTATTTTTCTAAACCTCAGTTTCCTTTTTTATAAAATAGAGAAATTCCTAGCATAACTATTGCTCAGGGTTGTTATAAGGTCAAAATGAGATAAAAGTACAAAGTATGATACATATGCGTGTTATATGATGATTCTATGAAAAAAAAAAATCTCTTGATGAGCAAGTAGTCAAAAAATTGTTAAATTGAACTAAACTGCCCGTGTCTAACATCTAGGATGGTTGCCAGACATGCCTCACAGCCCAAAGATGCCAATTAGATGCCGCAAAGCTAATTAGTGCCATTTCGACTCCTGAATACCCTACCGGACAGCAATGGTCCTCATGTCAGGAAATAATTTCTAGCTCTTTACAACCTCTTTGCAGCCTCCGCTTGAGCATTTCCAAAGAATTCCCTATTGTTTCCAGGGCTGGGGAGCCACAGGGTGGGTGTTTTCCCAACAAGAGCTTGGAAATAAGGGAAGTAATATTTCCTGCCTGACAGTTAAATTACAAATTAACACAGAAAATGGGGAAATGTTTTGTCAACCTTAAATGCACCAGCTTAAACAATAATTTGTAAAGGGGTAACAGAGAATTCTCTCCAATCATCCAGCCCAAGGTGCAGCTCCAGGCAAAGTGGGCCACCGAGCCACAGAAACATTTGTAAAGGGGATGCAGGGAAAGAAGGCCAAGTTAGAGAGGGCAGCCCAAAGGAAAGAGAAGGGAGGGGAATAGTTTATGAAACATTATATCCAACACTGTACAGGGGTATACTGGCCCTCTGTCACATTGAGAAAGATTATTTCTAAACTAAGGAAATTCTCCAACCACCTTAACTAAAAGGGACTCTTATGAACGGCCCTGGAGTATCAGGTCTCTTCAGCAAGGCTGAACCCTACAACCGGAGAGCTAGCTCCTTAAACCCGCTTGAAGAATTTGGCATAAAACTCATTTTGCTTTGACTCCAAGTGGATTAAAGCAAATTTTTAATGATGACTTGGTTCCTCGTGTAAGAGATGTACTGATCATACAGACTTTGAGTAACAAGCCTCATTTCCCAGTCACTTCTCACTGTAAATAAGTAAATTGTCATGCAAATGCCAACCAAAGTGACAAGGGCCATTTTGTTTACCCAGTTAGAGGCTGCGAGTCTGGTGATTTCAGAACACTGACAAGAACAGGTCCTTGGAGTTTAAAAATCTCAGATACTGAACCATGCAGAACCATCCAAATACTACCCCGGGTGGGTCCTGTCCAGCTCAGCTGCTTCAACCTCCCTGGGAAGATAAAACCCAACAAGGGACTAAATTATCATCAAATCTAGTGTTAACTACAGTCTGATGATCCAAACGGATATGAAACGTGCTTACTTGGCAGATAATGAGGGTGACGTCATCAGTGTTTATGATGCACTGCATTCCTGAGCAGAGGTACAAAATCATCACACGTCACCCTGGAAAAAACATGCAGGCAGGAGAACACTAATACCGCATGATGTGAAAAGCCTTACTTTTTTTCACTGAACACTACGTGAGCTCTTTTTTCTAATCTAGGGATCACTCCATCATATAATAACTATTACACTGCTTCCCCATTCCTTTGAGCCAAGTACTTAATTACACCAAGATATGTGTATGGGTGGGTTATGCACAATTCTATGCAATCTGTGAAGAGAATATATATACCTTCACTTACGTAACGATTTCTAGGATACTCTGGCTTCCTTCATATTCAGAAATCAAACAGTAACGCCATTGGTCTTTGCAGACCCTGCAGCGTAAGCTAAGCGGTTGGCCGTCATGATGGCTTTTGTCACTCCGTTCATAGCTGCCTTACCCATGGGAACCTGGAGTGCACAAACATGAGATGGACGGGAGAACTAGGTCAGCCTGGAAGCAGAGCCCTGAGGAAGAAAGAGCCCTTGTGGTTTCTAACACAGGTCTATGTGGGACTCAAAGCCCACTCAGGAACTCAGCAACTGGCAACAGGAGATTAGGTTCAGGAAAACCAACAGGAAATTGCTACCAGCCGTCCCTTAGCAAGTCTTACACGTAGGAAGCATACGAGCGGCGACATAGGGAGTCTTTGCTGTACAATGTGTACGTTGTACATTGAGGTTGGAACAATTCGTGGGCACGTGGACAGACACATCATGGTGGAAAGAGCTAGACACAAGAGAAGTGGACACTAAAATGCACATGGTTTCTGGCTCCTTCACTTTAGGCAAGTCACTGCTCCTCTCTGAACTTCGGTTTCCTTATCCTTAAATTGGAGTTAATAATAATCCTTGCGCTGCCTATCTCATTCATTTCCTGCATGAATCCGGGGGAGATAATGTGTGTTAAAAACATGCCTTGTAAACTCTAAACAGATGTCACTCATTGCTAGTGGCTTTTCGGTATGGAAAGTGTAGGTCAGCACATCATTCCCTCACAGTCCTGAAGTGGGGACAATTAAGAAGGGAAAAAAAATGTCACTAGTGCTTTGCGTTCTTGGGTGTTGAAAAAAAATGACAGTTGGTGAAAGCCCCTGATTTTTCAAAATTCTCTTCAAATCGGCTTACCCTAAAAACTAATAAAATAAGCCATTTAACACAAAAATGGCCATCATAATAAGAACTGATGTGGTCATTTTAGAAGAACTCCAACAAAAGACATCAAAACTTGCTCATATGAGAACCAAACTTTCAGCTATGTAGTAATTCTTAGCCATTTGTTTGTCTCATTACCGAACGGAAAGTTAGTAAGTGGGAAAAGAAGTGGGGGGGTAGAAGGATGTGAGTAAGAAAGGGATATTGGGAACAGCTGCCTACAGAAGAGAAATGTTTCTGGCACAGTATTATTTTTTCCAAATTCTTTCTAGAATACTACACGAGTTTTAAATGTCTTACTCTGACATTCAGCTTTACAAATACCATGTTGACCCACACAAGTCATGTCTACACATTCACACCAAACAACAGAATTGTAATGATATGATGCTTAGGAGCAAGGTACTGATGGGACAGCTTTCAGTACTTCCCAGCTCCAAAAACACTTTAATTTCCTGATGTGTACCAGGGCTCTTCACTGGAGTCTCCAAGGCAAACCCACTGCAGGGGCGTCCGTAATTGGCACAACATGTATCAGTCCATAATTTACTCATTTAAGGAGCAAAATCTCCAGAATCTCTAAGCATTATAAAACATAAGGACACCATCTGCCTCATTTGGCCCTATGAGCTTTATTTCAAATAAACCCTGAAGTAGCAGTAATAGCTCTTTAAAATAACACACAATAGTTTATGATACCAAATTAATAAATGTACCACATAACCAAAATTATATATATGTGTGTGTATATCTCCCAATATATCTACTTGATTTCTACAGACCAAGAACATTTGATAATTTACTGTAGCTATAGGAGACCTCCAGATGGCTGCCTGAGAAGCAGCCAGACATCACTTCTATACTCATCAATATATGTTGGAGCTTTGTGAGACCAGACAACCAGGTTTGATTTGAGGATTTGGGGGGCACCAAGAGCATTATCTCCAATCCATCCATTCCCAGTCCTCTCCACCCCAAACTTAGTTTCCACTCCTTTAAGGTGCTTAAAATCAAGGGAGGTATTTTTCAACTAATAATTTAATATAAGATATTTAAAATATACACAGTCTAATTTGTCTGGTGGGAGAGACTTATGGTAGATTTTTGTGGCATGAGATTTTGATAAGAGAGAGAGAGGGGTTGAGAATAGGGACAACCAGAAATAAATGTCCTTACTTCACAATTCTTCTCAACCTTAACTCCTAACATATCAGGGTTTAAACTACTACAAAACACCAAGGCAGAAACTTTGATATGCTTTACTTTGATATGCCCTCCACTTCATTTCTGTTAGTTACTCTGGAAGAACAAAACAATAAACTTTGTTATCTTAGGTTTTTAAGATGTTTCCAGGCAGGCATATCGTGATTTGATTAATAAATCACATAAAGTAGCTGAATACCTTATTTAATGGCCAAGAATTGTCAGTCTGATCTTATTTTTAGATTCACACTTTTAGCCTCATATTTTATAGTTTTACCATAAAAATGGTAACGTTTTTATTGACCTGTATTTGAAAGTGACTTAGTAATATGTATTCTTTGAAAAATTATTCTGTCTCCTGGGGTAACTTGTAGTAAAATGCTTTTTCCAATTACATATCCAATGGAATTGGTAATTTCTTTCATTACTGTGATCGTTAATGCCATTGATTAAGATGATATATCCCACTGCTATAATCAGAATAATTGGATATCTGTGTTAACAGATTTTTCTCAACAGTCAAGAATGCAAGGCTAATGGTGGAAAATTACACTTACAACTTAACTTAGTATTTGATTTCCTCCATCTTCTCCTGACTCCCATCCCTAGAATGCAGCTGAATAAGGAGAGAAGTGCCCAAGTGCTTAAAATACCAGCAGGCAGCAGCCTCATACCTCCGACTTTGCACAGTTGGCTCCTTGCAAGCTGTGGATAAATCCCATCCATTCTCCTTCAGCACCAAAGTTAGGTTTGTACTTTGCAAGCACACTTTTGGATAATTTAATTCAGAACAAAAGGAAAGACTGGTTTTCTTTGAAATGTGTTTAGAATGGCAGTAAGTTTACACAAGAGAGGGGGGGGAAAAAAGGAGATTTCATAGCTTGCAAACACTGTCAGGTCCACAAATGTTTATTGATCTTTACATCAGGAGGAAACAATAAACCTCTCTTCTCCAGCATCCATGCTAGAAACTCCCTCATATGTGTCTGAAGCTTCAGATGGAATTACAATAGTCAGTTGCTAAAATTTACTCTTTCCCTCAGTCTGGGTTCCATTACAACACAATTATCTCATCATTACCACTCCTTACAATAAATGCCTTTATAGGCAGATTCTTTTGTTAAGGAGGTAAGAGACAATTTCACTACTTGTGGCAAATTTTTAAAAGACACAATGATAGTAATTACAGCTACTCCAGATTTCTACTGAATGGCATTTTTAAATTCAGAATCCAATGACAGAGCCATTTCCCCTCTGCCCTACATAATCAATAGTAGATAGATACACAGATCCATACATGCACACACACACACACATTTGTTACACAGATACGTAGAGATAAATAGGTAAATATCAAAAATGTTCTTCAAATAAATTGATGTCTCTATCTGTAAACACCATAATGAAAACAAAATTTGAAACAATCCCTGCATCCTTTCCTTTGTGAAAAGCAAATAAATAAATTCCTTAAACTAAAAATCAAATAGTTCATAAGACAACGTTCAAAAATCAAGACATCCTTCATACACAAATTTATCCAATCACACAAGGAAAACATGAAGTTGGAAGACAGAGTAACCCTGTCATGGGAGAATTCGGTCAACAGGAGTTTAAACAAAATACTTTTTTCTTTTGTTGAGGTCTCCAGAAACGTACTGAATTAGGATGACAGGCTTCTTGCACAGCAGCAGGTTCTCCTTAAATTTGCTGTTGGGGTAATGTGAATTTTTTTTCCAAAAGTTCTTGCTTTCCCTTGGGAAGACTTTACTCAAGAAATTGGTTGGAAGAAAGATAAAATCTTTTTGAAGATTCAATCCTGAAATGTTTGCAACAGAATCACAAGAAAAAGTGGGGCAAGGGAGGTTATAAGTGTTCTTCCCATGTAAATAAGACATCGCCGATTTCTGGCACAGAAAAAGCCAACAACAAATATCTATTTAATGAAGTAGTGTTCAACTCTTTTTTTAAAAAAAAAACATAGTTTGATCAAGTAGAAAAAAACTTATTCCTTCCTCCCAGCACATCATGTAAGCGGACTTGGTACAGCAGATTATAAGAGTACTTACGGAAAACCCAACACTATTTAGTTTTCAACTCTGCAGATTACTAGCACCATTTTCTCCTCCACAGATCTTGTGTTTTGGCTCATGACACAATAAAGTCAAGCATGTACAGTGCACATATAGTAAATACACAATGAAGGAATAAAAATAAGAGGACATAATAATTACTTACATCTGTATAATCTTATTTTTTGTTACTGCTATTGATTTTAATCCTAAAGTGCATTATTTATCAACTCACTTATTTCTCACAACATTTGTACAGTACGGTTGGAATAAATATTCTTACATTCACTCTAAATGTATTCATTTAACAAATATTTATTGACCAGCTACTATGAGCCAGGCACTAGAAAACTGGGGATATGGCAGTATAAAAAATAGACAAAAATCCTTGTTTGATGACACTGAGCAAAATTCATCCAGAAGAGGAGAAGGAGAGAGCCAATAAGCTGCATTTGATTGTATATGCCCTGGCTGGCCTTATTTTACCTTCCACATGGCCTTTCAACTGTGTGAAATACATTTGATATAACAACAAAGTAGAGTCCTATTCACTTGGCTCCTAATCCCCAGAGACTTCCTTCCATTAGTGACCTTTCCATCAGGGTCAAGAAGAGCTCTAACACTAAACAAAGTCATATCAGACATGGCGAGGGTAAGAACAGGGGTTATATATATAAAATACATATCTGAAATTACCTTTAAAACTGCAAGAGAACACACAAATACAAGCACAAATCAAAACACAGCTCCTCCCACAAGCCGCTCAGCTTACAAAATCCTATCTTTAAAAGTATTTTTTTTTTTAAAGTCTGACGTTTCGGGTTGATAAAACAACCCAAAAGTTATGTGCAGTAGAATACACAAATGAAAAAAGGTACTTTATGATCGGAGTATAAAATTTCTGAAGGGTGAATTACTGACATTTCTGGCCTCATTTGACACCCCATCATCAGTGTGGTTACCATAGTTAAAATACACCTAGAGAACTGCAAAGAGCACGACAATTTAAATTCAACACTCGTTAGGTATAAAAAAATCACTGACCAATCACTGAGTTATAAAATCAGGACCAGACTGTAATAAAGTAGGTGTAAGTAAAACCAAACTCTGCCCACTGCCTTTGCATCAGGCCCCTAGGGCGCCCGCCATATTGCTTTCCCCTTGGGTAGAGAGAAAGTATCCTCACGCTTGGCAAAGGGGCTCACAAAGGTCAGTAGATTAATACCATCCTTTCCCGGGTGCCTGGGTGGCTCGTTGGTTAAGCGACTGCCTTCGGCTCAGGTCGTGATCCTGGAGTCCCGGGATCGAGTCCCGCATCGGGCTCCCTGCTCAGCGGGGGGTCTGCTTCTCCCTCTGACCCTCCCCCCCCACAATGTGCTCTTTCTCATTCTCTCTCTCTCAAATAAATAAATAAAATCTTTAAAAAAAAAAAAAATACCATCCTTCTCCAAATCCTATTTCTCTCATCCATCGCCAACATTTTTTGACTATTTTGTTACCCTCAAACACGAGTCTCCACTTTAGTACACTTTGATTTGGCCTCACAGACCCTACCGTTTCTCTCTTTTTATTTGTATTGCCAAAAGTCTTGGATGAGAAATATATGCTTATGAAATCCTTTGTGTACTCATCAGATATTCCCTCTTTAAGTAGGTTTCTATCTCAGAGGTGGGATGGACATCGTTTTTTCCAAGGCCCCCAGCAGAATCTTGGTCTGGGCTTGAAAATATCATCCTTAATTTCTCATCACTTCACAAATATCAACCACTACAGCCCTTACTCCCAGCCACCTCCCACACCCACAAGCAAACAAACAAAAAGCTTCTGGGCACCTACATTCTGCTGGTTCTCTTTGTATAGTGCTTCTCAGTGCTCTATTATTGTGTTTCTCTCTCTTTCACTCAGAGAGTTTGTCAGTTTTCAAGATATTAGCTACTAACTCCACGAGCTCTTACCAAAACCCAATTCCAAATCTCTAACAGTCCATTTATTGAGTGGCTTGCCTACCGTGTGACAGTGAGTGTGCGGAAGCTGGTGATCTGGTACCACCAGGCGCCCTCAAAGAACTCACACAACAGAGCCAACCATTTGCACCCAAATTCAAAAAATCCAAATCCAAGGTTATCATTATAGTTCTCCCAAATGCCACCCCCCCCCCCATTGCTGACTGTGGCGCTTTTATTAACACTGTCATGGCTCTCAGACCCACTGTCACAGGTCAGGCTCCCGGGGAAGCATGCTCTGAGATCAGCATGCAGAAAGCTTATGAGGAGGTGTTCCTGGGATCAATACCCAAGCAAGACTATAGAAGGAGGCAGAACAGGAAAGAGGGAGGAGCTAGACTGTGGTGCAGGCTCCGGGGAGGCCTCAGGTGACCCTCCATGGAGCTCTGCCTTCAGAGCTGGCTGAGTGAGGACAGGGAGATCAAGCCTTCATGGCGCCATGCTCAGTAGTCACTGGAATGGAGCAACTTTGGGCAAGGCAGCTGTCTCCAGTCCAGGCAGTGCATCCAGGGGACTGACAGGGGAGGCTGGTTGTTAGCAGCCTGGCTAGCCTCGAGGGGAATAAGCCCTTCATTTCTAAAGGGGCATCTGGGGGCTGCATGGCCATGTCCACCACGCTCACAGAGGCTCAAAACACACAGTATAGTGGAAGGAATACAGAGTTCGGACGCAAACATGCCAAGATTCTAATCTTATCTCTCTATCAGTCATTAACTGTGATCATTAGGCAAGTTACTCAACTTCTCTGAATCTCTGATAAGATTATTTTACAAATTCACAGATACATATTAGGAAAACTTAAATGCCTAACACTTGTTAATTCTCCTCCTCCTACCCTATAAGTTTAGTGTTTGTTTTTTTTAAAACGATGTTCTTTGTCTTCCAAGTGCTATGACTTCTTTTTAAAATAACACTTGCTCATTCAGTCCATAAAGATGCACCTCAAACCACCCTCCAGCCGGCACTATTCAAGGCCCTGCAAAGGCCACTGACCACCAAGAGCAACCGAGGCTGTCTCTGCCCCGGGGCCAGACTTAAATTACAGATAACACATATGCAAACAGATGGGGAGGATAACTTCTGAAGGTGAGTGCCCTGATGAAAAGAAAGTGGCGTGCGAGAGCTTGGTGGGGGAGGGCAGCTGTCTGCCGAGCCTGCAACCGCTTCAGAGCAGAAAGCTGAAGGAAAAGCAAAACAGTTGCACTGATGCTTCAGGGAAGCTCAATTTCAAACCAACCTTTTTCCTCTCTCTTCCCCAAACCTCCCCTCCTCCACCCTTACCCTTACCCTTTCCTGTCAGGAACCCGGTACCACCCTAAAAACATAGGACTAATACAGCACATACACAATTCCTGTCGAAACCGACTAGACCTGGGGCGCCCGGTGGGGGGGGGGC
>NC_138379.1:91163801-91208091 GCF_054177405.1 Leptonychotes weddellii | reverse complement strand
CCACCCCCCTCACCCCCGCAAAGCAATAAAGCTGTTGTCCTTCTTTATACCCGAACTCTGCCCGAGGTCAGACAGGTAGGCTCTTTGATGTCTCGTAGACCATGATGAGGCATCACTCCTGCAATACTGTTAGAGTATCTAATTAAACAAAATGTGCACAGCACTCAGCACGGTGCCTGGCATGTGGTAAGGGCTTGATAAATCAATACTATTATTATTACTATCATCATCATCATCATTGTAGCTTCAAATGGTCTTTTTACACACAAACCGTTCCTTTGTCCATATATCCTCTGCATCATGCCAAATAAGGAAAAGTTGGGTAGGATGAAAGGGAAAGAGAGGGAGGGGCTGAAGTAGCTGTCATGGACATTATTTGGTAATTTTTAAATGTGCTTTTTTTTTTTAATTTTTTAAAGATTTTATTTATTTATTTGAGAGAGAGAGAATGAGAGACAGAGAACATGAGAGGGAGGAGGGTCAGAGGGAGAAGCAGACTCCCTGCCGAGCTGGGAGCCCGATGCGGGACTCGATCCCGGGACTCCAGGATCATGACCTGAGCCGAAGGCAGTCGCTTAACCGACTGAGCCACCCAGGCGCCCCTTAAATGTGCTTTTATGTTTTTTTAATCCGAAAGGACCATATGGAATTTCTGTCTGAATGTCCTACTTCATGCATGTGGTTTAACACACACTGAGCACACGCTGAATGAATCACAAAGTGCTCATCTGCTAAATACGTGCTCTCCGAATGAATGAATGCGAGAGGTAAGGGAATGCATGAATGAACAAGAGGCCAATGAGATCACGTTTGGTTTTTAGATTTCTAGGACAGAATTCCTGGAAGATTTCATAACCCTGAAAGGTTGCATACCCAAAAATGTTGAAAATATTTCCCATAAAAAGCACAAGAATGATGAATAAGATACTCCCTATAACGAAAGGGAGTATCTACAAGATTTTGCCAAAAATCATGACTGAAGGTAACTGAAAGTATCAGGAGATGTGATTAACAATATGAAGATTGGTAAAATAGCTGATAAGTAGGGACTGGAGAAAGGTGCTAACATTGATTATTTACTGTATTCAAAATACTATGCTATCATTATCCTTCTCATCTTCATAATCCAATAAACTAAGTATTACCTTCATTTTATCAACACCATGCTCTAACCAACTGAGCTAACCAGCCACTCTATAAAAGTCATTTTATAGATAAGAAACCAAGTCTCATAGAGGCTTATCCAAGAATGCACAAAATAATGACCAGAGTTCGTGTCTGAACCAAAACCTGTTCTTTTCCCAGAATGCAGGGAGTAAAAGAATCTGAAGCAAGCATTGGTTCTCAAAAAATCAGCGTAGCAGCACAATGAAGTAATTCATAAAAGTTAAACACAATGTCTCCAATTCACTATTCACGTTTTATTACATATTTACCCTTAAGTAAGAGATTCATAGTATTACATATGATTTCAGAGATGGGAAACAGAGACGGAAGTTATGTCCCCAAAGTCAAATTAAAACAAAAATAAGAAGGCAGTATTTATTGAATTGTAGCTTCTGTCCACACACACACACACACACACACACACACACACGAGGCATTTTTCAAGAAAACAAGACAAGCACATTAGCCAAATGATACAGAGAACTCAAAATTAAAATTTCTTTTAAAATCCACCCCTACTCTGCCTCCCCTTGCCTAAGAGACCCCTGCTGGAGTGTGAGAAACTCCCTGAGGCCACAAGAACCATGGAGCTCTCCGGTGCCTCCATGTGGAAGAAACATCCTGTTAGTAAGCGTCTGGTCATCTAGGACTTTCCACTTGCCAGAATGTCCACACACCCAGAGCAAGGCGGTCATTACAGTGCATAATGATGACACGGAGGCCCTGAAACCCTCAAGACAGGCTCTGGGATTATCAAATACTGATTAACACAACAAAAATTGCTTAACCCTTAAGAGTATCTTATTGAATTTCACCTATTCACAAATTGCTACTGCATATGTAACAGTTTACTTAGAATGACTGGTTCACCAAAACTAATTTTTTTACCTTTTCAGGTAAGAAAATATCTGCTAGGAAAAGGAAGGAAGGAAGGAAGGAAGGAAGGAAGGAAGGAAGGAAGGAAGGAAGGAAGGCAGGCAGACTACTGTGTTCTCCAATATAATAAGAAATGTATTGGTAGCCACCATTACTCTAAGTTCTGTAGGCTCTCTTACTCAAGAAGCAATGTATCAAGTCCGAGTGGAGGAAACCTTATTGTGTAGCAACTAGGAGCCCACAAATAATGAAAGAATGATGTAACTGAATGTTCTTCTATGTTTCAAGGATTAATTCTAACTCTGAAAACATAATGTAAATTCCAATCAAGCATTTAGAACTGAGTTTCTCAATCACTAATTCGATATGACTTATTGATTCTGGGGGTTTTTTTTTGTGGGGGGAGGATGACCTGGGGGACTAATCAGCTATTCTAACAGAATGAATTCACTAGCAAAAGAATAAGACCCAGATATAAATTAAATAAGCTTGATATCAGATCTGCATCCAACACAGGATGGCTAGAAGTGCCTTTGAATATTACAGTCTGCCCCATTCGACATTCACTCTCATTATTTCCCAAGACAAAAAACCCTCCACTTCAGTGATTGCCCCCAAACACCACAAACTCAATCTGACATATAGGCCTTTTAATATACAATGCATACCTTCACCATTTCATACCTCTCCAAGTCATACTCACCATCTCAGTTTAGGCTACAAATTTATTATCTCTAACCTCACCTGGGCCCTCAAAAACTACCCAATAATACATCTACCTGATCCTGGTCAGTTTTCTTCTCCATTCCTTCTATCAACAATTTCTAACTTTACCACTTTCCCAAGGACTCTATCCCTCCAGGGCCATTTTATATATATATATATATATTTTTTTTTTAAAGGCTTGTTTATTTTAGAGAGAGAAAGAGAGAAAGCACAAATGTGGGGAGGGACACAGAGAGAAGGGGAGAGAATCTTAAGCAGACTCCCCACTGAGCGCAGAGCCCAGCGTGGGGCTCAATCACAGGATGCCGAGATCATGACCTGAGCCGAAATCAAGAGTCCACCACTTAACCGACTGGGCCAGCCAGGCGCCCCAGTGCCATTATTATGTCTATGGTGGTTACTGTAGGATAAGTATGTGGATATAGGTATGTGCTGGTTTGTGAAGATTTTTATTTAGTAGACTGTTTGATAACACAGGATTTCTTATGCTTTGAAATAATAATGAATAAAATAGCACAGTGGAGATACTATTTTCGTATCTTATAGAGATCGACATCTCTTTAACAGAAAATATACAAACGCCTGTAAGTGAGAGTACATATGTTCCCCCAAACAGTTACTGTGTCTTTAGGCATTTAAGATAATTTAAGATAATCATACAAACTAACTGGCATAAAATCTATAGATTATTGTGAAGCTACAATAAAACACACCCTAAAATATGTTATAACTATATTTACTCTTCTTTTAATTCAATTAGCCAACATATAGTACATCATTAGTTTTTGATACTCTATCTACTCTTATTTGTGATTGAGCAAAAACTACAAACAGAGCAGTTAAAATAACCAACTAAACTACAGCAGCACAAGGGCACCCGGGTGGTTCAGTCTGCTGCCTTCAGCTCAGGTCACGATCCCGTGGTCCAGGGATTGAGACCCCCAGTGGGGAGTCTGCTTCTCCCTCTCCTCCTGCTTGTGCTCTCTCTCCCTGTCTCTCTCTCTCCTTCTCTCTCTCTCACTCTGTCAAATGAATACATAAAATCTTTTTTAAAAAATAAAATAAAATACAGTAGCACAAAATCATGGTAGCCTACAAAGCATTACCAGATACACCACAAACTCTACAAGGATTTATTCAACATTTATTCATTCTCCTAACATTTATTGAGTGCCTTTCTAAATCAGACTTTCTGCTAGGCATGAACATACGTAGATCTCTGTCTCAAGGAGGCCAAATAAACCAAAATCACATTACAACACAGCAAGTCCTACTATAGAGATGTGAGCGATAACTTAGTGTTCCATTATAGGGAAAATAATGCAGTGACAAGAAACAAGATTGACGTGCGTCTGTCTGTCCGTCTGTCTGTGCTTGTGTCTGCCTAAAACTCATTAGAAAAACCATTCTCTCCCGATATTACATTGGAGGGGCCATGCATGAAGAAGCACGGGCATAAAGCAACAAGAAATGGAAGCATGTTTTAGAACGTTTTTATTTCCTCTGCCGGGCACCGCAGACTCACACATAACCAATATAGTACAGTGAAAGGAGTCAAGGTGACTTCAAAGACTTACAATTAAGATAACATCAGGATTTCCACACAGACAGCCTCCTCTCATGACAGACTGGTTCTAGAGTTTTCTGTAAATGGAAATTGCTTGAACTGTTGGATCGCCATTTATTTGGAGAGTTCAACTGGACTCCTACCCAACTTAGCCCCTGAATGAGAGAGAAAGACTAATTGGCTACAGATACAGATATTAGCGACCATTATTGTATTTGCCATGCTCTGGTAGGGTTTGAAGGGTGGTTCTCTATGTCTGCTATCTGAATGTCCTATTGCTTCTTTTCTAAGAAAACCTTTTTTTTTTTTTTTCTGGCATCCAGATCTGTCTTTTTTTTCTCCCTTCACCTTTAAAAAAGAAAATGTATTGGCATATAAACAAGTCATTGCTCCAAAAGGAACCAGTAGATGGAACATTTGAGAAATGCCATGTCAGTCTCACTCTGAAAACCAGACACGGAGTGTAATGTCAGGTGGACCCTCGAAACAACCCTTCTCCTCCCTTCTCCTCTACTGTCTCCAACAGTTTTGAATAGCTGTTTCCATATTCTGAGGCAAGAGGGCACAGGACATTGATGGCCGTGACATGTGACCTACTGAACATGAACTTGGGAAAGCTAACAAAGCATCCTCAGGGAAAACAGGAAGAGAATCACAACTAATCAAACCTGTATACCTTGGATACTTTCTACCACACAACCAACAAGATTATTTTGAACACAAACGATACAACATAAGATGTGGCTCCAAGTCACCACCTTTATTCAGTTCCTCTTAGGGCAGTAATTGCCCAGGACATATTCACCCCAAAGGAATCACTTCCAGATTCATTCCTTCCAAAAAAAAAAAAAAAAAAAGTCAGTCTGCAGAGCTCACTGAGCCTAGATCAATGACTCTGAAGGTACACAATTCAGTCTCCTTCTGGCACAACTTTGGTGTGCCTAAATCACCTGGAGTATGGTTTAAAATTGAGAGTCCCGGTCCCTCCCCAGAGCTACAAACTAGACCTTCTGAGGAAAAGGCCCAGGAATCTGCATTTTCATACCTTTCTTCAGGTATTCCTTATGTTCACCGAGGTTTGATAACCACTAGCATAAAGGAAGAGCTGTTTAATAAGCCTCAAATAAAGCCTGTACAGAAAGTGACTTCTCACTGTTCTATTTATAGGAATGTTCACTGTTTCTCAATTCCCCACCACAGCCCAACAAATCTCCAGGCTTCGGAGATATTTCCAGCTCCCCTGCTTCCTAAATCACTCTAGTCTGGAATTTTCAATTTTATGAGGTGCTCTGAGCTTACAGCACATACTTCTAGGTCTTCAGATCCTGTCCCGAAGCGATATTTGGGGAGCAAGACTATGCCATTCCATCCCCTAGCAGTGCATTTTTGGCAACAGTAGCCCACTTGCTGACAAACATTTTTCTCTCTCATTGGGGAGAGAACTGTACAAAAAGTCTAAGCAGAAAATATAAGGAAAGTGGAGGAGAGTCATCACATTTACCTAATTTCTTAAAATACAAAAGAGCCACTCGACAAGTTCCAGGGGGAGGAAACTCTTCCATCTGCTGTCTGTGAACACGACTTCATCCTGAAGTTTTGCTTTACGTGGCAGATGTAAGTAAAATTCCAACAGGTTTGCATGCTTGAAAGTATCTGGGCACAAAATCTAAATATTTTGTTTCGATGGTACCAAATATAACACAAGAAACATCAAACACAATAGAAATAATGTAATTGGACAACTAAACAAAGAACTTCCATTCATTTGTTCTAGCATTTTATGGAACACCCATCAGGTACCAGGTACTGTGCTAAATATGGGATAAACATAAGAGCATCAAGGTAAGAGAATTCAGAAAGAGGAACTTTAAATTTTGAGCTCTCTAGCTCATGCATCAAATAAGGCCCTGCAGAGAAACCTAGTCACCAGATAGCCCTAGCAAATATTCTCCCTGCTTATGTCCGTCAATTTTTTTTTCTTCCTAGATAGGTCTGAAATTCCAAAAGAGATCATTCTATCTTCTTGCTAACTCACAGCAAATGACGTGTATATCTAGAGACAATGCATTTATTTTACTATCATACTCAATCAAATATGTATTTTTTTTCAATTTTTACCTTCAGCTCCATATGATACAGGGAACACAACAAAATAGAGGAGAATGACAAGAGTGATGATGACATAGAGGGAAACACATAACAGTACTCTCCCCCCCCATCCCCAAGTATTTCCAGGTAGATAAATCACATACTAAGAAGGAATATATAATCACTTATCACCTCTGCCTACAAACTAATAATCACCACCAATGGCATTTCCCATTGTCAAAATTCATCTTCAGAATAAAGGCTTAATAACTGAGCCAGTAGCCAAACAAGAATAGAGTGCTGTGCACAAAACACAAATGCCATTAGCTGGGTAAGCACTGCATCTCCGTTGCCTAAACCCCTGAACACACGTGCAAACTAGTTTGAATGCAATGGATGGGGAACGCTTGAAATGCTCAGGCAAATAAAATAAGCAGTTTCTCTGTCACCTCTTTATTTTCTTTCCAATCTTGGAGTGATTTATTGTGAAATACCCACATTACACCAAATATATATGTCCTTGTATTTTTAGAGAATTTACAGGAGTGGTTTTCATCTTGCCACATAGCATTCAGCAGTTTGCTGGAAATATTTGAATCTACAATGATTACAGATGCTTGTTC
This sequence comes from Leptonychotes weddellii, assembly GCF_054177405.1. NCBI lineage: Eukaryota > Metazoa > Chordata > Mammalia > Carnivora > Phocidae > Leptonychotes > Leptonychotes weddellii. The sequence goes on along the minus strand of NC_138379.1, from coordinate 91,201,044 downwards.
ACACACAGGAGTCCTAGCCAGGGAGCCAAAATGGGACTCCAGTTTTAATTTTTTTAATGGATTGGCTGGGCAACGCCAACAATATAAACTCCTTCTTATCACCTTTTTTTTTTTTTTTTAGTATATGACACCAGTTAACCCATAAACTCTTTCCATAAGGTTACTAGCAAGTAAATTATAGCAGCAGAAAGAAAGAAAGAGAGAGAAAGGAAGGAAGGAAGGAAGAAGAAAGAAAGAAAGAAAGAAAGAAAGAAAGAAAGAAAGAAAGAAAGAAAGAAAGAAAGAAAGAAAAAGAAAAAACTTTAGACCATTTGGAGACATTCAACTTCAGTTGAAATTAATGGATCTTGGTCTGAAACTAACATTTTACTGAGTTGAAGCAATCTCACAAAGAATTGTGCTCCTCCTCTTTCACAACAAATCTACAAAGTAATTATTATTCATATGCCACAAAATACAAAACCAAGGCTCTGGGAATGTAGGAGTTGCCTTTCCCGGGTCTCACACTTCCTAAGGGGCTCATCAGAGAGTTAGTCAAACCCACAGCTGTCAAATTCCCAATCCTTCAGCTCTGCCGTATTGTTTCCCAATGATTAGGGAGGAAGTAGAGAAAAGCCCTAGATGGCCATTAAGTTCTGATTTCAGATAATAGTATCTAATTTCTACAAATATGAAAACATAGAACTACTAGAATACCTTTGGCCTAACTTTTTAATTCTAATGAATGTGTTGCTCAGAACTTTATTAGCCAATTGAGCCCCAAACTGTAAAAACTTGAATAAGATATGTAAATTGATAAAACATCCTATCTCACAAATATACTTTATTTTTCATTATTTACATGCTAGTAACATGGTCACATTCTAAGCGTTTTTTTAAGTATTTAATCCATGTCAGAGAATTCATTTCATTTAATATCAGGGGAGGCTAAATATGTCTATTTTTATGTCCTTCCACTTTTTCTTAAGCATGTATCAATATCATTTCCTTTCCACAAATAATGAAACAATGTCTGGTTTTTCTCGCTACTTGAATCCAGGCTTCCCTTCCATTTTGTTTCCTCGCTGTTCTCTCAGTTTCTTGGACTATTCTCTGTCAGTAGCTTTCTTCCCCGTATGTGCCACCCTTCCATTCCAGTCTTGCGACTTTTCTTCCTGCCATTCTGCTCCCCATAGCCTCTGGAGTCTTCAGGGCCACCTACAAGGCTGTAACAGCCCATAGTTCTCTGACAAGAAAACGAGGGAAGCCATGGCCTGAAGTTGGTCTCCTGGAATATCTTCACTGACAGGCTGACATTAGCAAACCCCAAACCGATCAGTAACAGGGGTCTAAGTGATAGGGTTCTCAGCAACTCCCATTTATAAGAACAAAATAGAAATAAATGAGTTACTAAATTCACCCTTGATGTAAAATCCCCAGCTGTTTCTCCATATGTGTTCCCAAGTAAACGATTTCAAAATAAATAATGTAATAAGCGATTTATGCATCTTCAGCCAGGTCTTTAAGTTTATTTTTGTTGTTATGGCGGTGCCCCAGAGATTCACAGGGAACAAAATTATCCAAAGTGAATGATGAATGAACTTCCCCCAGACAGCTCCAAGACAGTTGGAGATCTTATGTTTTCCTTCAATACAGCTTCCTTAAAATAAAGGCCATAATAAAGACGTTCCATGAGGTCAAAGAATGGGAATGTTTTGCTGGAAGTCGTATCACCAGCACTTTGCACAATACTTGCCCAGCAGGATGGCCACAGATATTTTGTAATAATTGCACGGAATTAACAGAACCTTGAGGTCCCTACTTAGGAAAGTAATCTACTCTCGTCAAGGTTTTAAAACTCATAGGTGGGTGCCTTCTTTTCTTTTATATGCTCTTATAACAGTTTATCAAAAGCTTGAAAAATATGTCTTCACAGAATGCGAGAGCAGGGAAGGATCATAAGTATAACACCTTATGGACGAGAAGGCTTCCAGAGAGTGAAAGTCATGTGCACAGAAATATGTAAGTAGCTAGTCATCCAAGGCATGGGGAATGAGAACCAGGTCTCCTAAATTCTGGAATTTGTTTCAAAATTTCATCAATTCAATTTATTTTTATCATTAAAATGGTGTGAAGTATTGTAATATTTATAGCCAATGCATCTAAAAATGACTGTCAAAATGTCAAAAACCTGAGTTAGCATTTTCCAATGATCAAACAACTAGCTTAATTACTTGGCAATATCCTCGTGTTTATTAAATTCATTTCCTCCTTGCCAGATTATTCCGAATATAGGACCAATCTCCAGTGATTGAGATGACATTCCATGCTGAGGCCACTAAGAAGGCAGGAACTTGCACAGCAAGGACAGTTTCTCCTGAAACATACTGTGACAGAATGTAGAAAAGCTTTCCAATACTCAAAACAGCTAGAAATTCCCACCTCCGAATTATAACTATTCTTTACAAAATTATTTATTAAAAAAAAATAGACAGCTCTAATGAAAGAGAATGGAGAAGACATATCATTTGTCTCCCCAAGTGTTTTCAGAGAAGTTTAGAGTGCTGGGCACGTAGGAAAATGAATCTACTGAAACTTCTTGAAGCAATGTTCTAGATTGCCAAATAAAAACAGAGGGGTGGAGATCACAGAAATAAGTCACTGCTTTGAAATATAATCTTTCTGTCATCTTTGTGTTACCAAGTCCATAGGTGATATGGTTAGCCAATCCACATTTGCTTATCCATGCCTTATGAGGCTGAAAAGATTTATATTTACCTGTATGTTGTCAGCATGCTAGCTAATAGATTTCTTATCCTTATCTTAGCATAACCATTACGTGGGTACGTGCTTTTTATCCATCAAAAAGCTAGCATCATTCAAATTTGACTTGTAAAGGTAAAGGCAAGAAACTATTTCCTCCTTATTCAGGCAGTAAATACTCGGATTCAGTTTAGTTTATCTACCTCTCACATAAGTTGTTAAGAATAATCTTCAGTTACATTGGCATTACAGAGCACATGCCATAGAGATTTGTAAATTCTGATTTGTAGGCAAAAAGAAAACTCAGAGATTATAAGAACAACCTCCCCAAACTAGTCATTATCTTCAGTGAAATCACTGTATCGGATACGAATCTGTTGTACTGAGGAATTACTATACTGCACAAATGTTACTTTAGATACTAACACAAAACTACAGACGTGCAGGATTACTGTCCTGCTTTCATAAAGGCTTATAATTTCAACAATTTGCAACATCAAATAGTTCCTAAGATTATGCTTCTTGGGAAATATTTGCAGTAAAGAATAGCAAACAGTAGCCAACCCATTCTGAGTTTTGTTATTAGGTTATCAGTGGAAGACGTGGCAAAAGATACGTTGAAGAGAAAATGCACAAGGCAAATAAGATGAGTGAGAGTAGTTTCATTGCTAAAAGAAAGAAAAGGTCATTCTTCATTAATGCAGGGCCATGGAGATATTTGTAGGACTGCCTGGTACTAATACCCTGATCAGGATCCCACTCTTTCTCAGGTCCCTCCTACCCTCGACTGCAAGAGTACTTTGAAAAGCGAGACTCCAGAGTAGTCAAATAAGATCAATGTTCCCATTCATTTTGGAAACTTGGAAAAAAGTAAGAAGAGTCCCAGGGGTGCAGAGCTAAAAGTTCTGTCAGCAACTGAAGCCCTTGGACCCAAGACCGGCATGAGAATAAAAGGTGGATGGAGGTTTGACACTGAATCTCCTTAAGATTCTGGCTGCAGTGGAGTGGATTCCTTCAAAACAGAGCTAGCTCATCAGTCAGAGGAAGACTGGAACGGAGGTCTGGCATCCCTGAATCTGTAAAAGTCAAGGGTAGCCGAATAGCCTAAGCAGGGATGAGGCAGAAGTGCTCCGGGAAAATGTCTAGAACGCGGGGGAATCTGGAGTACACCTTGAACTGTTGATACAGACATCCCGAATGAGCACCAGTTTAGAGAGGGCTAGGAAGACAGCGATTAATTCAACAGATAGTTAGTTATAAAGGGTCTAACAGAAGGTAGCCACGACAAAAATTAGGGAGAAACCACTGAAGAACCCAGGGAAAAGGCAGTGAAGGAGGAGGGAGGGGTTCAAGAAACACCAGACAGGTTTAGAAAAGCAGACACCAGGTTTACCCAGAGAACAAAGTTGAGCCAGTAAATGCTCAGGGGAAAAAGAAAAAAGGCAGGGGGTTGGGGAGAAAAGAAGAGGCCAGAGGTTTCATCATTTGAAGGCAACGCAAGAAAGGATCTAACAGCCAGTTCCTGAAGATTCTTGAGAAAAGGGATGCAACACAGAAGGCAGAGAGCCTTTGGAATGCAAAGATGTCAGGGAAGGTCACACGAAGACCAAGAGAGTGTGGGAAAAAAGAGCGGAAGAGTTTCCTGGAAGGGGTAGGGGCTCCTTTGGGATCCTGGAGAACAGAGATGAAAGACCTGGAGAGGGGAAGTGCAGAACCACAGTGCCTGGGAAAGTTTGGGGGAAGGAGAACAGGTGGGTGTGAAGCAGCCCCGGGCCCGCCCGGCTGACCCACACCAAGCCGGGTGCACGGCGTAGCGGTGGGCGTCCAGGCCCCGGGATCAGGACCCCGGGAAAGCGAGCCTCCCCCCGCGCCCGCCGCGCTCTCACGCCCCCCAGCGGCCGGGCGGGGCTCGGCGCGCACGTCCCCGCTCGGCCCGCGCCAACTTTCCCGGTCCCCGTGCTCCGGCCCCGCTCACCGAGGGCGCCGTCAGGCGGCTGATGCTCTCGCCCAGCGAGTCCAGGTTGACCCGCCTCCGGCGCGGCGCCCTCCTGGCCCCGGCCGTGGCGGCGGCGGCGGCGGCGGCCGGGGCTGGGGCGGCGGCGGCGGCGGCGGCCGCGCGGGGCTCGGGCGGTCCGGGCGGGCTCCGGCTGCCGTTCCAGCAGAGCCTAGACAAGGGGCACTCCCCCTCCTCCTCGGGGCTGGTCTCCAGGTAGTCGGAGCCCAGCGAGCTGAAGGACTCGGACGAGATCTTCCTCCGAGACATGCTGCGGGCGGCGCTGCGGCGGCCGAGGCGGCGGCGGCGGCGGCGGCGGGGACGCGGGCGGGGACGCGGGCGGCGGCGGGCGGCGGCGGCGGGACCGGCGGGCGGCGGCGCTAGGCGCGTCGGGGCCGCGGGGCTCTGCGGTCGCGCCGGGCCGGGAGGGAGTCGCCGGAGCCGCGGAGCGCGCAGGGGCGGCTGCTCATGGCGGGAACTTGGGGCCCGGGCGCGGCGGCGGCGCCGGGCTGGGCTGGGGGCCGCCGCCTCCGCTGCTGCTCACGCCGCGCCGCCTCTGCGCTCGCCTGGGCGCCCGGCTCGCGGAGAGGCTGCGAGCGTGCGACCGCGGGCGGCGGGGCGGCGGGCTGCGGCCCGTGCGGTCCGGGAGGCAGCGCTGCTGCGGCCCGCGCGCCGATCTCGCCCCCCTTCCCTCTCTCCTCCCGCCCCGCGCCTCCCGCCTCCCTCCTTCTCCCTTTATCGTCCTCCCCCCGCCCCCCCACGCGCTCCCTCCGCCGGCATCACGTGTCGCCATCATACTCATTGCGAGTCTCTGCCTCGCCTGTCGCCACGTTTCAGGAGCAACGAGGACACTTGGTTGCCGTCCTCTGTGCGCCCTCCCCGCTCCCACGTCCCCGTCCTCCGAGGAGGAGCGCACGGCGGCTTGGATCCGGCCAGAGGGCCCCAACCCGGAACGCCCAGCCCTCGTCCGCGGGAGAGGCAGCCGCCGAGCAGTCGGGCGGCGCTGGGCGCCGTGCGGGAGAGGGGCGCGGGGCGAGGGCCGGAGACCTCCTTCTGGAGCCACCTCGGGGAAGCCTGAGGGCGCGAAGTGGGGAGTTAGGGTCCATTGCTGTCCTTCCCCTGCCCTCCTCCGAGTTTATTTAAGTTCTGAGGCGAAGGGGGAAGGCCCGTGGGTCCAGCCCGCCCATTCCAGAGGAGACGCTTACAAGGGAAGGGAAAGAAAGGGAAGGGGCAGCGTGTTCGCGCCCATCCTGCTGGAGCAGCTCGTGGGGCTGAGCGTTCGCCTGGGTCGAGGCCGCGTGGGCTCGCGGCGAGCCCAGGGCCGCGAGGCAGCGAATGAGGACAGCATCTGCTGGGCGAGAGCCCTGTTGCTGAGCGTCAGCGGGCTGGGCGCGCGGGGCCCGGGGCTCCCGCCGGCTCCGCACTGGTGCTGGACAGCTCCGCTTGCCACCTGCAGCCGCGTTGGCCGGCGTCGCGGACTGGGGGACAGTTCCTCTGTAGACTCCACTACCTAAGACCGGGACGGGGGGGAGGGGCAACACCGGGGAGTGATTCCGTGCCTCTCATTCTCCCTGCTCTGTGCGCCAAATATGCGATCTGTTTGCACTTGGCTGCAAATGCTGCTCCGAGAAAGCTTAAGGAGAATGGGGAGAAAGGCTTTTTCAAGCCCAGGAACAGGCTCTCACCACGGCGCGAGCCCATCTCTTGCCGCCAGTTTGCGGTGGAGCTCCTTCATTCCACGAAGCTTGCCTCATGGCAAACCGGCAGCCGCTCTCAGCGCCCGGCCCCACTGCGCCTGTTTATTTAGCTCCAGAAAAGCCTTGGATTTGTTCTGACATTAGGGGAAGGGATGGGAAGAAGGGGCAAATAAGAGTGTCACCAAAAGAGGGGTCCCAGGCTGTGCGTCCCCCTGCAGCAAAGCAGATGAGCACCTTCCCCACCTTCTCCACTCCTCTGGAAAGAAAAGTTCAAGGGCTCCAGCTTTAGCTCCTCAAGGATACAGATGCCAAAGTGTTTTGTTTTGTTTTGTTTTTGTTTGCTTTTGTTTTTTAAGGACTGGTTCTTCCAAGGTGAAAGCAGATGAATTTGTTTGCTGTGTTTATTTAAACACACACACACACACACACAACTTTATACCCAATCCCAGTGTGCTTTTAATTCTTCCCAAATAAACAGAAATTCTAATTGAGGTTTCCTTTTATATTTTGGAAACATCCACTCAGTTAATTCAGAGACAGCCCTTATTCTCAGATTTTAAATAGGCATTAAGGTTATAAAAAGTGTGTGCTCTCACATGCGTCCCTTCAAAAATATATATATTCTTTCCTAACCTGCTGAATAAACTGTTAATTGCATAGGTTCTCTTAGGACGGGACATTCAGGCCTCTCTTTTAAAATAATAATATGATTATTAGAATTATAGTTATTATTATACATAATTATACATAATAGTTATTGTAATTATTATTACCATGATTATTTTGATTGTGTCATGTATCTCCTGTTGATTTTTCCATTACTTCCTTTAGTTCTATATGTATTTGTTTCCACTGAAAATTAGATACAAATTATACTTTTTATCATCAAGAATAGTCATCGATTTTGTGAAAAAGTTTCTCTGGTCCTTCTTTTTCTGAAATTCAATGGATGGTTCCTTTGAAAATTACATTATTCTGGGGCGCCTGGGTGGCTCAGTCGTTAAGCGTCTGCCTTCGGCTCAGGTCATGATCCCAGGGTCCTGGGATCGAGCCCCGCATCGGGCTCCCTGCTCCGCAGGAAGCCAGGTTCTCCCTCTCCCTCTCCCCCTGCTTGTGATCCTGTTCTCACTGTGTCTCTCTCTGTCAAATAAATAAATAAAATCTTAAAAAAAAAAAAGAAAGAAAGAAAGAAAATTACATTATTCCAACTTGGGAGAAACTGTTTAATAGTCTTGCTTTGCGGTATCCATCACAGCATAAATTGTACTTCTTAGTTCTCTTCTTTAGTAATGATGATGTAATTGGCCAGTTCTTCAGAGTCGCAGGATTTTAGAGCTTCTATTAAGGATACTAAATAACATACCCTTCACATTCTCCTACTGAACTACTGCTCTGAGGACATGCACAAGCACACAAGTTCTTTTATGGTAATGGTAAATACCAGTACATCAGACTTGAAACCAGAACATTTCCTAAACTTTCCAACTCTTGTCTCAAAGTGAAAATGACTGAGTACAACAGCAACGAGTATCATTTGTTTCTAAAATCCACAAGAGACCTGAGAAGTCTTCCTGTTTACACTGGAAGTTTATTGCAGAAAGAGCTCTGAACCATCGGGACATTTCCGCTTTGTGTGAACCATTTGAATCAAAGACTCTTTACAGAACCTCGCCAGATGAAGTGGTCTTACAATATTCTGTATAAATTACCCTGCCTTTCATCATGATTTTCCCACTGATTTTTAAACTATAAACAAATGGAGCTCTAAATATAGACAGTAGATCATCTGCATTACTTTCAAGAGTTTCCTTTGTATTTCTGTGCAGGACTAGGGTTCAAAAGCTCTCAATATGAAGAATGCTATGTTCTATACTCAAAAGGAAATACAACCTATTCTCATAATCTAAAAACAAAACAAAACAAAACCTTAGGCCTCATATAAGGAATTCTAATACTTTGGGAAAGAATGGTCCACTGAAAATGAAGAGTTTGTGCTCTGATTTTAGGGGGAAGAATTTGCGCAAACTCATGCCCACAAGTCCAGTCCTGCTGGATGTATCATGCTTCAATAAATTCCTTAAAGCACAGTCGCCTACTGGAAAAGGAAAATACAGGAATTTACTTCGTTTGTTTATGAGGCTGGTGAGGGTACCTGAGCACTCACTTCGGATTGATCGAGCATTGGAAAGGATTCCTTATTAAGAAAGCAGATTCTCATGGTTAATTAATTTATGACAGATGAGCCAAGAATACACAATGGTGAATGGACATTTAAATGGTATTGGGATAACTGGACAGTCACATGCAACAGGATGAAACTAGACCACTATCTTACACCATACACAAAAATTAACTCTAAATGGATTAGATGTGAATAGAAGACCTGAAACCATAAAATTTTTAGAAGAAAATAGAGACAGTGAGCTCCTTGACATCTTAGCAATGAATTTTTGGATCTAACTCTAAAAGCAAAGGCAAAAGGGGTACCTAGGTGGCTCAGTCAGTTAAGCATCTGCCTTCGGCTCAGGTCATGATACCAGGGTCTTGGGATGAAGCCCCACATCAGGCTCCCTGCTCATCAGGGATTCTGCTTGTCCCTCTCCCTCTGCTGCCGCCCCCCCCCCCCCCGCTTGTGCAGTCACATGCACTCTCTCTCGCAAATAAAAATCTTTAAAAAAAATAAAAGCAAAGGCAACAACACCAAAAATAAACAAGTGGGACTACTTCAAATAGGAAACCTTCTGCATAGCAAACTAGCAACAAAATGGAAAGGCAACCTACTAAATGGGAGAAAAAATTTGTAAATCATATATCTGTTAAGGGATTAAAACCTAATTATATAAAGAACTCAACTCAAAAACAAAAACAAAACAATCCAATTAAAAAATGGGCAGAGGATCTAAATAAACATTTTTCCAAAGAAGACATACAGATGGTCAACAGACACATGAAAAGATGCTCAGCATCACTAATTATTAGGGAAATGCAAATCAAAACCACAGTGAGTTGTCACCTCATACCTGTTAGAATAGCTATTATCAAAAAAGACAAGAAACAAGTGTTGGAGAGGATTTGGAGGAGAACCCTTGCGCACTGCTGGTGGGAATGTAAATTGGTATAGCCACTATGGAAAAGGGTATGGAGGTCCCTCAAAAAACTAAAAATAGAATTACCATATGATCCAGCTAATCCACTGCTGGGTATTTAACCGAAGAAAATAAAAACACTAATCTGAAAAGATACATGCATCCCTATGTTTGTTGCATCATTATTTATAATAGCCAACATATGGAAGCAACCTAAGTGTCCAGCGAAGGAAGAGTGGATAAAGGATATGTTAGTTATAGATATAGTTGAATACTACTCAGCCATAAAAAAGAATGAAATCTTGCCATTTGCAACAACATGGATGGACCTTGAGGATATTATGCTAAGTGAAATAACTCCAATAGAGAAAGAGAAATACTATATGATTTCACTTATATGCAAAATCTATAAAAACAAAACAAAGGAAAAAAATTAAACAAATCTCATAGATACAGAGAACAGATTGGCAGTTATCAGAGGGGGAGGCAGGTAGGGGTAGGTAAAATGGATGAAAGGGGTCAATTGCATGGTGATGGATGATAATTAGATTTACTGTAATAATCACTTTGTAGCATATACAAAAACCAAGTTATTAGGTTATACTCCTGAAATGAATATAATGTTATATACCAATTTGACCTCAATAAAAAAGGAAGGAATGTTCCAAAATATTTTTTAAAAAGCAAGCAGATTCTCCACCTTAATTAAGATGGTGACTAGTCCCCCTTTAAACATAAAACTGTTGTGTGTGCCTTACCTTCATCTACAACATCACTATTTATAAACTCCTTTCACTTACATTTCTCATTTAATTTGATGTTCATCCTTCCCAGAGTAGTTTTTTAAAAAAATCACCTCCATCAAATTCAAACAAAACTACAGTCAGTCCTCACTCCCCCAAATTCTTTGCATTTCAGAGCTTCAAACTCTTTCCTAATCTCTTTTCATCCATCTAAGTCTCCAGCAAGAAAACTTGCAACATCTGCATAAGTGTTCCCTGGAGCACTTCCTGAGATCAGAAACCTGAGGAAATCTCTCCCTGTAGTCAGTCTTTACATAAATCTGGCACCTCCCAGGAACTGTGCATATAACATTAAAGCAAGTTCTCTAATGAAATGTAGTAGCTGGTGAATTCTTAACTAGTGCAAGTTTTTCTGCATGCCTAACCTAGAAAATCACACAGACACACACACACACACACACACATACAAATCCTCACCTGCGGTTTAACTCCATGGACACATCTCCCTGAAAGAGATTTGTCTATACCTCCCACTTTCTCACACTCTCCTTTTGAAAAGAGGGCAAACACACCTTCTTGGTCAAAGTTTGTGAACAAATAAGAGTGGAGATACCATGCTTCATATTTTTGCATAATTTTGTAAGTGAAACAATATTAAGGATCATAGCAACTTGAGAAGAACCATCGCTTTGTTCATATGTTAAAGGACACATGGAAGACAATGCAGACCATCATCCTATAGTTCTATGCCATCATAAAACCATGCTGAAATGATGAAGTACTTGTCGCTCAAAACAAGAAAAGGCAAAGGGGCTTGGTGCTGGAAGGAAAGTAATAAAGTTAATGCAACACTTAGTAGAATTTGCACCAGAAAGATACTTATGAGTTATGAGTGGGATGGCTGCTTCTTTTTGATGCTACTATATCCAAGAAAGTTAAGAAAAAGGGAAAGTAATCAGTGTCTTTTGGTGTCTTGACAGACAACACTCTCTTTCTTAAGTGGCTCTAAGTGGCTTTGCATGCTCCATCATGCACCGCAGAAATCTATCCTCCTCTAAAGAAAGACCCTAGAAGTCAATGCCTCCTATAATTCCCAGCCATTTTGTCCTCAGCATCATTAGCTCTCTACACCTTACTTAAGTTGGGATTCTTTTTCAGATACTAAGTGCAGACTATATTTCAAAATCATTGTGCCATTTTCTACATGTTTTTGTAGACCACAGAATTGTCCTTAGAAGTCTAATAAGAGCAATATTTTGTCAATAAGTGATTCAGTGGTGGTCCACCCAAGCCTTTACTCACTTTCCTAAATATCTCTTTCCCCCTTTTACCCAAACCTTTTACCTTCCAAATTATTTCCAAACCATTGCCTTCCAAATCTATGTAAGCCAAGGTGAACTGAAATTTGTTGAGAACCTACTATGGATCAGGATCTGTTCATTTGCTTCATTTAATCTTTTCAATGCCACCATAGGATGTATTATCCCAGTATTACAGATGTGAAAATTCTTGCACAGAGATTTTAAATATCTTCCCCAGGGTCATGGAGCTGATAAATACTAGTCAACATTCCAGTCCTGAGTCCTAAGTCTATGCTTAGAAACGGAACACCTTTCCTGCCTGCCTCTTGTAACTGTCCTCAAATGACCTAAAAACACAGAGAAAAACAAATCTGATTAATTAAAATCACAATGTGAGTGGTTTATTGCATTACAAATAAATACTGTATACACAATTAACATGTTGGCATTATTCCCTGGCACAAAATGTCATGGAAAACCACTGATCTGTGCAGAAGCTCTACTCTCTAGTAGCTGCACTGCTAATTACTAGCCATGTGACCAAAAGTAAGTTGCTTAACTTCTCTGGGACCAGACCCCTCACTTCTAAATCAAAATCTCCAGGGTATGATCAATCCCCAAGATTTTATAATTTTTCTATTTGTGTAGTTACTCATTTTCATTCCAGACATACCCTGTGTGCCTAGAAAAATTCCCCCCCACACCCATCATAAGGTCACCTTCTCTTCCTCGCTATCATATCCTTTCTGAGAACACAGGTCCTCAGCAAATCACTTCCTTAACTGCCTAAGACCTTCTCCTTACACAAAGCTGCCATGAACATGGTCCACAGAACTAAATGGATAAAAAAAAAATTTCAACTCAATTGTATTTGGTTAGATGTTCACCATCTCCCTGTCTTTTCATAACCTAATTCTTCTGTCTGCTTTATTATATTATAGAAAGGAATCATATCTTCCTGTCTGCAACTTACTAAGCCTGACAGCTAACAATAATAAGTATGAATTATCAGTAAGAGTATGTTGGTATAACCTTGTTAATGTTAACAGACATTTACTTAAATATGCCCAATTTGTCATGAATATGCAATCTATTATTTAATCATTGTCTTAAAACAATGAATCTATTCTTTTAAAATCCAATTTTAATGTAAATACAAGAATTCTTAAAAGTATTGCCATTAAGAATGAAATGTTGTGCCCTTTCACTAGATATAAAATAAACATTACGAGCAATGATTAAATGGTAATGTACTTAGATCCCTTAAAATAATTAATAGGAAAAATTATTTAAGAAATCAAGAAATCACAATTTGTACTCCTGTTATAATCATTTCTGGAAAATGTTTCAAGGTTGATATTGAAATGAGTGTCCTCAGGAGTGAACAGATCACTTCAAGCACAAACAGTGGTTAAAATAATTCTAAAACATTTCCCCACCAAAAGATGTGAAACTTTTTAAATAAAGCATATGTTTACTCATTTCTGACAGTTCTCCTTAGAGTGAGCAAAATGAGCATTAATTCCTCTTTTTGGTGGACCAAAATAGATGGGCATCTGTACGACCACAGTGAACTAGAAAATGTTCCATTTCTCTAATTCACAATAAGGTTTCATCAGGGCCATAGAAGCAGAGAACTCCTTGGTTCTGAACAAGCACCATGTAACTGGGTAGACAGGAACTCCAGAGCCCACGTCCTCTGCACCAAAACCCCACCTGTGACTCTGTGTCTCCGTCCAGGTTAAGCAGACATAAACTGGACCTATCCCTGCTCAACCCAAAAGCTTTTGCACTTCCTTTTTTTTTTTTTTTTTTAAGATTTTATCTATTCATTTGAGTTAGAGAGAGAAAGAGAGAACAAGCAATGGGGAAGGGCAGAGGGAGAGAGAGAGAAGCAGACTCCCTGCTAAGCAAGAAGTCCGAGGCAGGGCTCTATCCCAGGACCTGGAGATCACAACCTGAGCTGAAGGCAGATGCTTAAACCGGCAAAGGCACCCCAAGCCTTTGCACTTCCATCTCTGAGAAGAAAAATCCAAAATTTTCTTGGTTTTCAGGTTTTCTACATAATTTTAACATCACCCTAGACCAAAACAATAACTAACAATTCAATTTATAAGGTATCCTGCACCCAAACAGTGTAATAAGCAATAACTCGTATCCTAACAACTGGGCAATTAAAAATATGTGTAAAGTGAAAAAAAAGAATTCATTCTTAAATAACTGTAATTATTTAATTAATTATTTAAACTAACTGATTAATGAAGTTGAGGACTGCACAACTTCTCAAACCTTGGGATGGGAATGAGCCATGTCACCCTCATCTCCTCTTCCATGCTGATTCTCCTGTGGCTTTCTGCTTTTTATCAGAGCAACTTCCAAAAACCCAGCTTTGCAAATGTATGAAGTGAGTGAAATAATGTGGCACAATCCAGTATTAAAACTATCAACTACTTCAAGCTAAGAGTCTGGTCAGTTTTCAACAGATACTAAGTATAGGTGTGTTTCCCTCGAATGTTTAATTATCTCCCCCTGCATCCCTGTGCATTCAGCACAGCATCCAGGGATCTGTTGTTGCCCAGTTTGGGAACCAGGATTCTGGTTGCTCAGCCCTTCCAAAGTTCCCAAAAAAGCTTGCCTTTTATCTCGATTTACAGACTCTGAGTAAATAGACATGAAGAGCTTACAAATGAAAAATGAAAATTGTGCATCTTAATGTCATTTTCTGCTATAATAAGTTTGTGTACAGATTATTACCTTAAGTATGATTTATGTGTAGTATATTATTCTATGATTTTAAAATGTATAATATTTCAACTCATTAATTGTCTATCAACTAAAGCTTTTAATACCTAGTAAGAAATAAAATAATTTGGAAAGACACATAAAATATTTGCTTTTGATATTCCTTATACATATAATTTTTTACCAAAGGCTGTATATGCTAATGGTTTAGCAGAACAATATTATCTCATGAAATACTTTTTAATGTTTTTTTCTTTTTAAAAACTGACCCTGAAATCTTGGTAACTATTCTCTGTTTGACTAGAACAAGAAAGGCAAAGGTAGGGCTCATTATTCCCTCTAACGTCTGCTGTCAAGCAGAGGGAAGAAGGAACTTTACTGTATTTGTTGATAGAGAAATGAAGGTATTCAGAGATTGAGGGACCTGCCCATGGTCCAAAGGCACATAGTTAATCACAGGTAGAGCTCTTAGCACTGTAAAATCTCATTTCATAGCTCTATTGTAGAAGATTGTTTCTGAGAAAAACTCCCTTGGGGAGAGGAAGAAAAAAAAAAGGCTAGCTTATTATTTGTAAAGGATGTTATCTGGGTTTTCTCAGGGAGTAAAAATAGGCTTGCATTAATCCAGTTGCACATGCCCATTATGGCTAAGTTAATTCACCCATATCCATTCATACTCAACATATGTGAGTAACTTAAAGTACATTATTAAACCAAGGACAGTGGACATTATAAAGACAAAACATGGTCCCCACCTTTGAAGAATTTATACTCTAAAAGCATAAGGAAATGTTAAAAAATATCAAAACTTAAATGGCTGTACAAAATAGGACCAGATTAGAGGTCCTATGGAAAATAAGTTACAGTATTTTAGAAAAAAAGAAAGACGAACTCCTATTTCCAAATAAAGGGAATGAGACATAAATGGGCCTTTGAAGAATGGATAACATCTGAAAAGATGGAAATGCACGAACTGGACATGGAGGAGAGAGTATGTTGTGCACACCATTCAAACAAGGGAGGAGAATAAATACTGAGCGATCATGGGAAATGGAATAAGAAAACAAAGACCAGTTTGGAAAAGACCTTACGCTGGACTTTCTCTGGCAAGCACTGAAAAAACTTAACTTTTTGACTGGGAAGTGACATTAAGACAGTGTTATACAGCTACCCATTCCTCTCTAAACTCCATTATTTCCAAGAACATAAATCAGCAAAACAGACTGCCTCAGTTGTCCAAGAAATCGGCTGCATGTGATTAAAACTACAGTATGTCGTCTCTTCATGATCTCGCCCCTCCAAATACACACATACACGTGCACACACATTCAGACAACCATTTTCCATATCACTCAAGTTTGGAGCACACTTGCTACATATTATCTGCCTATGATACGATCCAAGAATATAATCCAAGCCGATAAAGTACATCAGCTTCCTATTTCAGCTTCCTATCCTCTAAAATGACCGATTTTCAAAGCACATCAGTCATTAATAAACCAACAGGAGGAACAGCTACC
The DNA here is from genome assembly GCF_054177405.1 of Leptonychotes weddellii. NCBI lineage: Eukaryota > Metazoa > Chordata > Mammalia > Carnivora > Phocidae > Leptonychotes > Leptonychotes weddellii. Next base: position 91,185,220 of record NC_138379.1, on the reverse strand, counting down.
CTCTACAGAAACCATGTTTTAAAAAATGGAACCCCTAAAAGACCCAGTAAGTGCCCACTCCTGTGTTAGGGTCAGTGTTGTCTTGTACTTCACAGACACACACAAAAATCCATCATTTGGTGTCTTAAGACAGTCACATGGTTGACTCAGTGAAAAGGATTCTAAACCACACTGGTCAAGAAAAATCATCCCACCTTGTTTCATAGCGAATGCACCATTGTGCTCTCACATTCAATCTAATACATTTCCCTTTTCTATCAGAGAAAGATTGTGAGCTTGCTGCCTTTGGTTTCCTCAGCTGAAAGAGAATGTTCATCATGCAAACTGAAAAGACTGGCTCTCAGGAATTTCTTGTCAGTTAGTGGGCCAGTGCAAATTATATTTGGAAAACATTGTCAGCCAGGTCCTGGAGATCCTAGAGGAAGGAAGGAGGAGAAAGAGAGAGAAAGATGGCCCTGTGAATACTGGGATTGTCAAGATGACTATAAGGTAACTGGTGGGGGGCAGATATCATGGAATCAGCATGAATACAAATCTAGAACAAATACTGGCCAACAGGAGTGAAGACGCTGTGTCTGAAATGACCAGACTAGAAGGAAAACTGATGCGTACTAGTTAAGTTTGCCAACTGAGCTCAACATGCAGAAGAACATCTTAGGAAACAGTGCCGCTGAACACATTAATGAGCATTTTCACAATTGGGATCTCTGCTCAGAGACAGCACAAATGAGAGTGTTCATTACTTGTGTGCGTGAAAACAAGTGAAAGGTGGTTATGAAATTAAGAGTCATCTCAGCGGGCGCCTGGCTGGCTCCATGGGTTAGGGGTCTGCCTTTGGCTCAGGTCATGATCCTGGAGTCCCGGGTGGCACCCCGAGTGGGATGGAGCCCCCTGTCGATGGAGCCCTGACACCTGTTGAGCCCTGGGATGATCAAGCCCCCTTGTGGGGCTCCCTGCTCAGCAGGGAGTCTGCTTCTTCCTCTCCCCCTCCTCCCTGCTCCTTCTCTCTCTCTCTCTCAAATAAATAAATAAAAATTTTAAAAAGAAAAAGAGGTATCCCCAAAATGTCCCATAAACACTGTCCATTTTAAGGAAGTAGCCACCATTTGCAACTTTGTTCAGAAGTGCCTCAAAAAGTTCTTCAAATAATTTGACTCAAGTATAAATGCAAATGTCCTGTCCAAATATCACAATTAATTGCTTCTGAACTGTTCTTTCCACAGGATAATTAAAGTACTTTCAAAACCAAAAGCATTCAAGCGACCAGAGGAAAATGCTCATCTTGCTCCCCATCCGTGGTTCTCATTGCTCCTTCATTTGTCTTAGTTTACGCGACACTTGTATTTCCAGGACGTTATGTAATGAACCATAATAAAATTAATTGTCTCCAGGCTGATGAGGTCATAGATGCTCAGTGTCCTTGATTTCCAGTTATCTTAGCAGAATTTCTTCCTCAGTTGTTCTTGCTCTATTTGGTGTCCTAATTCAAAAATGAACACCTTTGCTTTTGCTGTTTGCTTTCTGTTGGTAGCTTTCCATTAGCAAAAACAAAACAAAACAAAAAAACCAATATATTTGTTCTTATTATACAAATGACATAATATAATTTCTGTGCTATCTGGCCAGATTTAAAGGGAAGTCAATAGTCATCACTAAAAAAACTGTGTCAATTTATAAAATAGATCATAATATTCTTCATACACTTGAAAATTAAGTAAACATCAGCACTGGCAAAGTTAGATTGTCACAATCAAATGCTCTGGAATACAGCAATCAGTGACAAGTTAGCATTCTACTATGGCAAGTTACAATGCTCTAAAGCAAAGTAACACATTTTGTCACAAAGAAAAACAAGCTCTTCTTTTTCTCTAAGTTATTCCTACCCGGTTCCTAAGCTACAAAAGAGACATATTTCTGTTATGTAAACTGATCATTTGGAACAAGTTATTGATACTTTCATGCTTGAATGGATACATATACAAACAGGAAAAGATTTCACTTCTACCATTAGTTAGTTATGAGGAATATAAATTGTGTGAAAAAAGGTTCTTTACATTTGCTCTTCGTTATACCTTCAACTTATTTAAACAGGAAAAAAATAAAAAACACTTTCTTAAGGGTAATAAAAGCATTCTTCCTCGTATTTACCATTAATTTCATGATTTATTTTTATTATTTTGTGTGAAACAATTCCTTATAAAAACAGGAATCCATATCAAGAATGGAATTAAGTTTCCTTTTCTCCAGCATGGTAATTGCCTTTACTACGATTATTATTTAAAGACTTAAGAGATAATGGCTTCATGCAGAAAACACATGGACTGTTTCTGGTTTTATTGAGAAAAAAATAATAAAACTAACATACATCTGTTGATTCATTCCTTCCTCTACAAGCATTTATTAATATTTTGTGTCAGGCACTATACTAGGTGTTATAAAGAGAAAGGAGTAAAACACAGTCTTTTTCTTCAAGGAGCCAGCAATTGAGTTTAAAAAGGAAAAAAAAACCAAAACAACAACAACAAAACCTCCTTGGAAGAAATAGACATAAAAAATGACAAACAATTTTTAATGGCAGGTTTAATAATGGAGATAACACATAGGATACAGAGAAGTACCTAATACAAACATAGAAGAAAAGAAAGTTTAAATGCATTCTTGAAGATGAAGATGTCTAAGCTGAATTTCACAGAATAAACAGGACTTTGAAGGCAGAGGTGTTCAAGGGCAGAGTATTCTAGGCAGCGAGCTAGCCAGAGGAAAGACACAAACTGGAGAACAACATGTGTGCATCAAGAAATACAAGGAGCTCAGAGTTGCTGGAGTGTGGAGTAAAAGCAGGGCTGGGCAGGATATGGTAATGAGAGGAAGAGAGGTCCCAGATCACAGGGAGCCTGTATATCTCATTGAGGAGTCACATTTGCATATTAAAAAGATCATGTGACTCCGTGAAGAAGAGCCTTGAGGAGCCTGTTATCAAGGAAAACGGTTCAGAGGCTATTGGAGTAACCCAGAAAAGATATGAGGAATTTAACTAGAGCTGTAGAAAAAGCTGGACCCCATGGTTAAATCCCAACTCTCTCACTAGGTAACATTACACAAGGTCCTCATCTCCCTATGCTTCAATTTCTTTCAATGTAAAGGTGGCATAATAATGCCTATAAGAATTACACACTAGGGGCACCTGGGTGGCTCAGTCTGTTAAGCGTCACACTTGGTTTCATCTCAGGTCATGATCTCGGGGTCATGGGATCGAGCCCCTTGTCAGGCTCTGCGCTCAGTGGGGAATCTGCTGGAGAGTCTCTCTCCCTTCCCCTCTGCCCCTCCCCCTCCTCGAGTTTTCTCTCTCTCAAATAAAATAAATAAATCTTTTTTAAAAAAAAGAATTACACACTGTCATTCCATTTTGCAAATAAGGAAACTGATAATTGAATATAAGAATGAATTAGAGTGGAAAGATTAGATAAGTATAGAGAAGTTAGGACACGGTGGCTGATTTAATATAGGAAGTGAGAGACGGCTGAGATTTAAGAATGACCCCATGTTTCAGTTTTGGAGACTGTCAACTGATACAGAGAACACAGGAAGAGGACATGGTCTGGTAAAGATGATAAGGTCTCTTCCTTATAATTGAATTGGAAATAGATTCAGATGAAAATGTCTAGCAAACAGTGAGATATACGGATCTTGAATGCAGGAGAGTGAGCAGGATAGGAGATGCAGATATGGGAATCATTAGCATTTGGGTTTTAATAAGAATAAAGGCAACTGATAAGTCTGTGGTAGGCTGAATAATGGCCCCCACTCCACTCCCAAGGAATCTGTGCTGGTTTTTGTTTATTTGTTTTTTATCTGAGAGAGAAAGAGAGAAAATGAGCACGAGTGGGGGGGGGGGGCAGGGCAGAAGAAGAAGGAGAAGCAGACTCCCCGCTGATCAGGGAGCCCACTGAGGTGGGATTCCTTGATCCCAGGACCCTGAAATCATGACCTGAGCCAAAGGCAGACGCTTAACCAACTGAGCCACCCAGGCACCCCGAATTTGTGCTGTTTTAAGCCGCTAAATTTGTTGTTAATTTGTTACATCAGCAATATGGAAACCAACACAGGGAGAGATTACTGGGAAAATAGAAACAAAAATACTTGAGCAACACCACATTCTAAGAACAGCCCTCAGAGGAGAAAGAGGAAAATTGATCAGACAAGGGCCAGAAAAAATCAAGAGAATGTCAAGTCACAGAATTTTAGGAATGGAGGACAAAACAGTCAAACATGGCAGAGTGGTCTACTAATAATTTTTTATATGGACAAATGTATATCCCCCAACTACTCTGTCAAGTGATACTCAACCAGTAAAGGTCTTGGGTATCCAGTCAAATACTATAGGATGGCGGAGGAATTTGAACACATACAGGAGAAGAATCTGTAGAAGAAAGAGAAAAAACAAAACAAAAAGAAACAAGAACAAAGCCCTACAGTATAGAAAAATGCATAGAAAAAAAAAAAAAAACATTCAGGCAGCAACAATAACAACAACAAAAACAATGATGGGGAATAAGACCCCCAGATGCCCGAAATTCACTCTGAAAGGAGAAGAAGAAATAAGTGAATGTCTCAAAGACCTCAACATTAGTAAACACCACTGGAGCAAGATCAGGGGACTATAATCAGTTTAACCAGCTAGGTGGATAAGCTGGTGGAAAGTGGAAAATAGGTTCAGGTATGTAAGTAAGGTTTTATTTCTAGCTTTATTCTATGAGATTTTTTTTTTAGTGGTGAAAATATTAGGACTTATTAGGTAAAGAAAAAAAGAGTCAAATCTGGAAACATAAAGATAAAAGATGGCAAATAATCATAGGATTAGTGGAAGAAGTACTTGTGGTAGAGATAGTTTTCAGATTAAGATCTTAAAAGAGGAGAGCTTAAAAGCAATAAATTCTTTTTTTTTTTAAGATTTTATTTATTGGCGCCTGGGTGGCTCAGTCGGTTGAGCGACTGCCTTCGGCTCAGGTCATGATCCTGGAGTCCCGGGATCGAGTCCCGCATCGGGCTCCCTGCTCGGCGGGGGGTCTGCTTCTCCCTCTGACCCTCTTCCCTCTCATGCTCTCTGTCTTTCATTCTCTCTCTCAAATAAATAAATAAAATCTTTAAAAAAAAAAAGATTTTATTTATTTATTTATTTGAGAGAAAGAGAGAGAGACAGAGAAACAGCATGAGAGGGATAGATATCATCTATCTCTGAAATGATATGACGGGGACACTGGACCTCTGTGATATTTGTCCCCCCAAACCATAATCCTTGCCTAATCATGTGAAAAACATCAGACAACCCAAACTGAGGGACGTTCTACAAAATATTTGATCAGGACTCTTTAAAACTATCAAGATCATGAAAAACAAGCAAAGACTAAGAAATTGTCACAGATCTGGGGAATCTAAGGATACATGACAACTAAATGCAATGTGATATTCTGGATTGGATCCTGGAACAAAAAAAGGACATTAGTGGAAAAACTGGTGAAATCGAAATAAAGTCTGAAGATTCTTTTATTTTTTTTTAGTTTTATTTTTAAGTAATCTCTACATCCAACATGGGGCTTGAACTTCCACCCCAAGATCAAGAGTCGCATGCTCTACTATAGAGTCTGAAGTTTAGTAGCAGTAAAGTATCAATGTTAATTTTTTACTTTTAACAATTGCACCATGACTATGTAAGTTTTTAACATTAGGGCAATCTGGGTGAAGGGTATATGGGACACTTGTATTATCTTCATAACTTTTCTATAAATCCAAAATTATCCCAAAGTAAATGTTTATTTTTTATTTTATTTTATTGTTTTTTAAGTAGGCTCCACGCAGGGCCTGAACCCATGACTCTGGGATCAAGACCTGAGCTGAGATCAAGAGTCAATCGATCAACCGATTGAGCCACCCAGACACCCCAAATGTTTATTTTTTATAAAGTTCATTGGCAAGTTTTAAAATTCAGAATTTAACATTTGATATGGTGAAATGTAAGTACAGTGATAAGTGATTTTTTTTAATGCCAAGATCTAAATATATTAACTCCATCATATCTACGACCAATAAAAGTCCGCCAAAATGTTTTGATGACCTATGGTAGCAATAAATTCTGTATTCTACTTTAAGTAGGCATTATGTTTATCTTACTATGAGATCTAGAAAAAGCCCCTCTCCGGCTATGATTAAAAGACTATTTCAAAAGAGAATATCCCATCTGTAAGTGAGGCTGTGTAAAGGGCAAAGTGTGAAGAGTATATTTAAAATTAGGATACACTCTTCAGGATGAAACATCTTCTATGACTAGGCTTGGTTACTCTAACAGAGTATAACCAGCATTTTAAGGTACCATGTGAATAAGACGAAGAAGAGGTTCTGGGCTGTCATAACTCGAACGTTCCACCATCATGTAGACACTTTGTAAAGTTTAAACTACCAGTTGGGCTACACAGAGCTAAACGTACCACATAGGTGATATCTCTCCTTGCACCTACCTGCACTTGCAGTGACTCTTACTTAGCCGCTCAAATTGAAGGACTTGGATCATCTATCCCCTCTTACCTATAATCTCATCCCAATGCTACTTTGTTTTTTCTCTACAAGATTCCTCTTTTCACTCTTAACCTCCCAAGTTTCCCCACCACGCCCTCCATGGCTACGGAAGTATGGTTAGCAATTGACTTATGTGCGCATCTTCACAGTGGCTAAAATCACAACTGGCCCTACTTAATGTTGGTGAGAACATGGAGCAACTGGAAATTGCTCATATTATTGTTGAGAGTATAAAATGGGAGTTAAAAATATACCTATTCTACAACCCAGCAATTCCATTTTCAGATATTTAGCCACAAGAAATCGAAGTATATGTCTGCAAAAGATGTGTACAAGAATGTTCAGAGCATCCTTTTTTGTGATAGTCAAATACCATAAGCAACTAAAATATCCATCAGCAGTAGAATGGACAAGCAATTTGTGGTATACTTATACAACAGAACATTACAGTAAAAACTCACATTATTGATTCACCCAACAACATGGATAAACTTCAAAAATGCTATGCTGAGTGAAACAAGTCACATATGAAAAAAGCACATGCTATTTCTATGAAGTTCAAGAAGAGGCCAGGCTAATCTATAGGGATAGAAATCAGGATGGTTGCTGTAGGCAGGGGGTGGTCAGGGGGAAAAGCCTTAAAATAGATCGAAGGGACATGAGGGGACTTCCTAAGGGGATGAAATGTTTGTATCTGGACTTGGATTGTTGGCCCCACAGATAAATATATTCTTCAGAAGTCATCAAACTGAAAATTTATCGTGCATTTATAAAAACTTGATGATAAAAGAACTCATGTCTGTCTTATTAACTTAATATATACTTAATACCTATAATTAATTTACATATACTTTTTTTTTAAGATTTTATTTATTTATTCATGAGAGACAGAGAGAAACAGAGGGAGAAGCAGGCTCCCAAGGAGCGGGAAGCCCGATGCGGGACTCAATCCCAGGACCCTGGGATCATGACCTGAGCCGAAAGCAGACGCTTAACCATCTGAGCCACCCAGGAGCCCAATTTACATATACTTAATAACTAATGCATATTTAACATATAGGATACTACCTAAGAGTCAGTGTTCAATGAATAGTTGATTAATGAATGATTATCAATATAATTTATTTAATTTTCATTGACATTGGGCACATAAGAGCAGACCCCAAATCCTTCCAATGCATGCTCCTTCCGACCCAGAGAACCCCTTCAGGTCTATCTGAGCATGCCTAGCTCAGCCTTTTCATTCACAGTGGTGGGAGGAGATATAGGAAATGAAAAAAACATCCTTAGCATATTAGTCATCTGGTAAAAATGGGAGACAGATGGAAAAGGAGACAGAAAAAGGAGGAGTGGGAGGAGGAGGGATAGGAAGGGAGAGGGAGGAAAGAGAAGGAATGGGGAAAGAAAGCTAGGACGAGGTATTTTATCTTAAGAAAGGCTATAAAAGATCTCTTTAGAAGTACCATTTTATGCTGTACATGAAGATGCATAATCAGTACAATAATTCAGGGTATCTATATAGTAAATGCAAAAACTCAAACTCATTATTTGGCAAGAAAAAATTATATACATCCACTAAAATCCAGATCATTTGGAAAGAAGAAATACTTCTTCCAGAGTTGTTTTTTAAAATATTTCAATTGCTAGTTAAAATTTGTAACCTTTACATTGTTATAAACTCATCCTCCCTTCCCAACCGCAGCACCAACGCAAAAATAAAATTAGGCAGCTGCTTGCTCTCATAGAGCCCAAAGTTAGCGAGCTTCCTTATAATTTAGCCCCATCTTGTGGTAGTCTAGCAAACTGTGGCTAAAGGCTCTCACTGTCCTATTGTGTTTTTGAAACTGTAGGCATAAGTTATGTTTAAGCCAAAAGAAACCGGGCTAAAAGTGATTGGAAAAAGTGAGTGAGCTAGGCAATAGAGACATTCACAGGTGTCTATTAACTATTGTGGATTCCTTGAACAAACCACTTCTCACAGTATAACTGTTTTCACAGAAGACCGGTCTCAAAACAAGTCTTCGTGTAACTTTTTGGTTTGGGGCTCAGCAAACCAAAAGTCAGCCCAAAACGCATCTCCAGGAACTAGATAAGGAAAGTTAAAACATTCAAAAAGACCAGAAATGTGTTGGTCTACCATCTCTCCAGCCATTATAACTTTGGAGTGACAGTTTGGGGCAAAGATTCCTGTTGATCAGTGACATTCAGCTAAAAGATGAAACTGAAACTTACTTCTTTGATTTCCTTTTTTGCATTCAAAATTATGTGGAGAAATGCATTTTTTACTGTCTTTTGGCAATAAAAGCGCTACAGTTTTTGGAAGTGCCATTTAAAAATGTCTTCAGCCTGACCTTTCAATGCTAAATGAAACTTGTTCTATGCAATCCAAAATAGGTATTTCTTTCTATCTAATTTAGATAGTTAACCACACTATGATTCTGAATATCATGATTACTCATATATAATTATCAGAATGAGATTTACTCATACATGACCATATAACTGAATGTGATTAAATTAGGTACTTCAGTAATTTACAAAATTATTTATATTTGGATCTGTGTCAAGGTGGCCTGCAAATTCAAGCATGAAGATAACGTGAGTTATGAACATACTTTAATATTGCCCAGCATTTGATTTACTGCACCACTGAGACAATATAATAACACACAGTCCAAGAACCCATTTCATATATTACCATTTCATTTAACTTTAAAAGGAAACATATGTAGCTAAATATAAATGACACAACCTTGGAGAAGCAGAGACACTTTAATTTAACATAATAAAATAGGTTCTTATAATATACTCAATAACTTTGTAGGTTGGGTAATATTTTCATATGAATTAAATGACATACTTAATCATACATTTTCACAGATGTTTTATTTCTAATTGATCATAATTCATGTATAAATGTACTAAGCATCCATATTTTAAAAGGTACCCACCAAAAAAGCTCTGCTGAAAAAAGAATAATTTTGGAATATAAAGATTCTTCTTTACCAGCTTGACGCATTTAATTATCCTTTGGAGGATTTCTTAAAATAAGATAAATCATAAACACAAAGTTGTACAGCTTCTAACACTTCTTTTCCACTGGATGATATAATTCCCATAAACTTCTCCTCACTAAATTTTATCCCAAATAACACTATTGGACATTCACTTCCATAGACCAATGAATCGATTAACTAAATGTTGTTCTGGAGAGTTAATAAACAGTCCGGTAACTATAGTTAATAACACTGTATCGTATACTCGAAATTTGCTACAAGAGTTGATCTTAAGTGTTCTCACCATACATACCAAGAAAACCCCTTAATTTTGTGAGGTGATGGATATGTTAATTAGCTTGATTTGTGGTAATCATTTTACAATGTATACGCATACCAGAACATTACCTTAAATTATCTTAAATATACAAAATTTTTATTTGTTGATTATAACTTCAATAAAGTGGAAGAGAAAAAGTGGGTCACAGAAGATCACATAGTGCATGAATGCATTTAGATGAAGTGTCCAAAACAGGCAAATTTATAGAGATAGAAAGTAGATTAACATTGCCTAGGACCAGGGTGGGGGAGGGACTGACTGCTTATGGGTAGGAGGTCTTTTAGGGTTGAATTGTATACTTCAAATGAATTGTATAGTATGTGACATATTTCAATAAAGTGATAAAAATTAAGGCTTTCTGTTTTTTTAAAAAATGAATGAGAATTTTGATTTATACATTTTAGACATCTTTGATGTGTGTGTATGTGTGTGTATGTGTGTGTGGGTGTGGGTGTGTGTGTATTCCCACTGACTTCCATTTTGCAGGTAGGTGTAATTCTTCCACATTTCACTCTCCCTGAATATATAGTAAAATCCCTTTTCTTTTCCCCTGGTTCCTTGGTTCTACCCTCATCTCTCTTTATTCATCCTCTGATTCTCTTTCTCTTCCTCCATCTCTCTTCCCTGTTTTTAATTCCTTTCTTTTCCTGGCACATGGTAAAAAATAAATGGTATAATTCCTCTATCTCACTCATTCCATCTTTCTTTTTCTCTTGACAGTCCTCTGTTTTTTCTTAATTGCCCACACTATAAAACTGACTTAATAAGTGCAGTATATATGTGTATGTTAATTAATTACATATTAAAAATAATTTTAATGATAGCTCAGTACAGAAAAAATACATTAACACTTAGAGCTTCTGATTATAAAGTATTTTTAAAATACTTTAAAATTATATCTGTACAGTCAATTCTCATTACTTGTGTTATTCATGGTAAATTTGCTAGGAACACTGAATTAGCAAATGCTAAACCATTGCTCCAAGGAGAAATCCAGTTAGGTTCCTATGAGCCTCTGGTCACAACATTTTCGTCAACTGAACAACATATAACTTTTTTTGGTTGTTTTTGTTTAAAAATATATTATTTAATATATATTGTTGATTCATTAACATTGAACTCATGCCAACAGCCAACTCACGCTTGGGTAAAGCCTATTGAACACATCTATACTCCCCATGAGGGCATAGCACAGTGCTTGTGAGTTTAGAAACACTAGACAGCACTTTTGCATTACACTTGGAAGCTATTTTAAACAGGGAAATCACCAAAAAAAAAAGACGCACAAAAATATGAAAAATGTGGCAACTAAACAGACTGAGAAAAAAGACCTTTGTTTATAACATGAGAGGGGAAACAAGAAGGCAGAGCACCATCTCCTTCAGCCTCAGCTGGAAACATGCACCACGGGTAAGTCAAATTTTTCACTGCTCTGTGATGGCGAAAAGTGCCACAAGTATTAGTGTGGGGCTTACAAATAAATTTTAGTGAGCAAGTGAATTTGCAAACACAGAATCAACAAATAATGAGAATCAAGTATATTTTGTTTGCAAAGACATAAAATGTTCTGATTAATAAAATGTGTTTGAGTATAAAAACTTTACAATAATATTCTATGGGTAAATGGAATAAAAACCACAAGTCTAAAGAAAAGAGTGATGTATAATTTGTGATTTTTTTTAAAAAGATTTTATTTATTTGTCAGAGAGAGAGCACAAGCAGGGGGAGGGGCAGAGGGAGACTCCCCGCTGAGCACAGAGCCCAGACATGGGACTCAATCCCAGGACCCTGGGATCATGACCTGAGCCAAAGGCAGACGCTTAACTGACTGAGCCACCCGGCGTCCCTGTAATTTGTGATTATTAAAAAAGAACTTGTCCATGCGTTTGGCAAGTGGATAATAATCACAATCACAATATACTATCAGATGCATTCAGAAGACCGCTGTAATGGCTTTCTAGTTAAAACGGAAACATCTACAATATGCTGGAAACTTTACATTTGTAACTCTTGAAACTTGTGATGAAAAGTTTTATATATCCACTTAAATTTTACAGAGCCGCTTCCTGCACTGAAAAACGCATGAAGGGGTGCAGAGCTGTTCAAAACTTCTAGAATGTACATGACCGAAATGTTTGAAAAGGAGCCTTGAACCTGACTTTGAAGCTGCAGTGTCAGAAAAGCTACGCGCTATTGGTCGAGTCATTTGTATTCTCGGACTCACAGTTTCTTCCTATTATGGGAACAAAATATTTACCTGAAGAAATTATTCTGATGAGTTAAATACGACAACAAGAAAATTCTGTATAAAAGTAGAAATTGTAAGTGTAATTAACATTAATAATGAATAATCATATAACAGCTATGTGATGCTGCAACATTGGTTATTCAGAGTTGCCTGTGGTCTAAGCTGCCTGGACTCCTAGGGGCCCCGGAAGGCATTAATAAAAGCTGGAGAACTGTTTTTCACTATTTTCAAAGAATAATTCATGGAAATTACACTTTATGTCTCTAAAACGTCAACAAGACCCTAACTAAAACATCACTCTTTTTTTCTTTCTTAGCGATAATTTTAATAACTGATCAGAACTTGTGAGTTACGGCTGCTATTATTAATTAAAATGGGAAGAAATTTTACTTCGTGCATACAGCTTCATAGACAACAATTTTCAAAACACGGTATGCTTGATGGAGACAAGAAATAAAAGAGATTTCCTGGGCGCCTGGGTGGCTCAGTCAGTTAAGCATCTGCCTTTGGCTCAGGTCATGATTCCGGGGTCCTGGGATCGAGCGCCCCCCCTTCCCCCCCCTCGCATCGGGCTCCCTGCTCAGCGGGAAGCCTGCTTCTCCCTCTGCGTGCTGCTCCCTCTGCCTACCCCTCCCCCTGCTTGTCGCTCTCTGTCTCTCTGTCTCTCTCTCAAAAATAATAAAATAAAATCTAAAAAAAAAGAGAGAGAGAGAGAGATTCCTAATGATTACAATATAGGAAACCCTTGATAATCCAGAGTTACTGTTTTAAAATACCAGAGACCCGCCAGGATTTTGCCACATCTCCCTTAGAGCTCTCTCCAACACACACTCCAATGAAAAATGATGCTTTGTTGGGCAAAGAGTAAGCCTTCTAAAATGTAAATGAAGACAAATCTGTGGCTATTTATAGCAAACAATAAGCTGGTGGCATATAATTAATTGCACACAGTAATGAGGAGATGCTTCTGTAGCTCAGGAACACTGTTAAGACCATTGCTTCCGCAGCTGGGGGAGACCATATCACTGACTCCCATCTGGCTCATGGAAAATGACCCTCAGCTCCTAGCGCACAGTGTGCATCCTCGCAGTCTTGCAAACGTACTTGCCCTCAGCAACAAAACTCACTTGGCCAAAAGCACAGAAATAGTGCAGCAGATTATAATCAAGCTTCTGGGTCCCAGGCTCGAGGTTGGTAATGCTTCTGTCTTGCTTTTGTGCTTGCCCTTATTTTTGTTCTGGAAGCTCCTTAAACCTGCGCCTGTTCCCATCCCAGGAATGCAACACTTACATACCAACTTGCACGTTAAACACAGTCATTAACGTGATCAAGGGAGATACACGACTATCAAGAAACTATTCTCGGTCAGTTTCACACAGAGCCCTTTATTAACGCCACATTTGGGTCAGGCTTATTAAAGACAGACTAAGTCAGCACTCTGCCACAGAGCATCTCTAGGCTCCCAGGCCCATGGTTCACATTTGAGGAGTAAGATTCAGTGTTCACCATCAGTCACAAGGGATAACCCTACACCAGAGGCCGCATGCGATACCCCGGTGATCTTGGCATCGCGATACTCATCCTCCTCACTCCAGGATCTTCCTCTCACTGCCATTCACTCCAGGGTGGTGTCAAACTGATAACAGACCTAAATGAAAACCGCTCTTCTACAGGAGGTATTTTATTCATTTCTTTCTACAGATAAGGAGCTTGAAGTGTGAGAGAATAAAGGGAAGTTTCTCAGGTTCTATTTGTGGTGATTACAAGCACAAAAACTCAGCTGGCTTCAGCCGGGACTCAATGTGTTCCTCCGGAGACATCCTCAACCTCATCCTAATAACCATCACCAGAAAAGAGGCCCAACATAAAAGCGTGAGGAAAGCCACTGAAACAACCAAGGAGCCAATCCTACTAACGTTAGGCCGGTTTCAAATCTCCAAGGCACTGACCTCAGTCTCACTCTTGCTCCAAGCAATACACAGCAAATCTGAAAATAAGCAAGAGCAAAGAGAAGCAGTATGTGTGTGGTCCATCCGACAAAGCAGTGGTGACCAGACATAAGCCAGCAGAGCCTGGTCTGGGGAAGAATGTAGAAAGTTTTGTACATTTTAAAATTCCTAGTCCTGGGGCACCTGGGTGGCTCAGTTGTTAAGGTTCTGCCTTCGGCTCAGGTCATGATCTCAGGGTCCTGGGATCGAGCCCCGCATCGGGCTCCCTGCTCTGCGGGAAGCCTGCTTCTCCCTCTCCCCCCTGCTTGTGTTCCCTCTCTCGCTGTCTCTCTCTCTCTCTCTCAAATAAATAAATAAAATCTTTAAAAAAAAAAAATTCCTAGTCCTGAATGCATGAGAATGCTTATCTTCCAAAAATCGAGGTTTTTTACACCACAAATCTGTTCCCCATTTTATATACATGACAACACTTCACCTTTGCAACTACCAATTATGCCTTGTTTCTTCACCAATCCACGTCCTGCTTTATTCACAGCAAATTATTCCCACCTGCTCAGCAATTATTTGTATTAGGTTAATAGATCCTTCCCCAGCCTAGCTATCCTTCTACAAATGTTAACGTTCCTTTTAAATTGTAATTTGGTATCTAGTAAAACTTGACTTCTCTGTTACACAGAAACAAAATAATAACTACCATTTTCTACCTCTTTTGGGTCCTGGACCCAATTCCAATGCTTGGCGGGGGAGGGGTTCCCACAATGCCAACAAATGATTCAGGGACACCAGAAGGGTGTTCAAGGACACTTCACCTCAATTCTGACAGTATCCACCTGCAGAGAGCAGCAGGTTCCACAGGTGAAGGGCTCACTCTGCCACTTTAGACACCAGTTACAAGCCCAGGCTGTCCCCTGTGCTTCTGACCTCCTGGCTATAGACTGGGGGCTCCTACAACCCCAACCCTGGACTTCAGATGCCAGCCCCAAGTCCAGGTTGTTACCTGGCAGACTGGCTATACATCAGAGGTTCTCACGACCCCCTTCTTGGGCTACCTTAATTTGCTAGAGCAGCTCATAGAACTCAGAAACATTTTACTATGATACTCGATCACCAGTTGATTATGAAAGGATCTATCTCAGGAGCAGAGAGGCGTAGGGCAAGGTATGGAGAAAGGAGAGGAGCTACCATGCTCTCCCCGGGCACACCGCTTCCCTCCGAATCTCCGCAAGCTCATCCACCCAGAAGCTCTCTGAACCAAGCCGTTTGAGGTTTTTATGGAGACTTCATTGCACAGGTGTGGTTGATTAAATCACTGGCCATTGGCAACTGATTCAACCTCCAGTCTCTCCCCTCTGCAGGTGGGAGGTAGGGGTGAGGCTGGAAGTTCCAACCCTCTAATCACGTGGTTGGTTTTCCCGGCAACCAGCCCCACCCTTAATCGGGAGCCAAAAGTCACCTAATCAACATAACAAAAGACATCTTTATTGCTCTCATTACTTAGGCAATGCCGAAGGTTTTAGGTGCTCTGTGCCAGAAACAAAGACCGCACATACATTTCTTATTATAAATCCTAATAGCCTAGGGCCCTTACTGTGTGCCATTCAGTATGCTAAGTGCTTTACAAGAATTCTCTCTTCTGATGCTCAATTAATCATTATGATCTCAGCTTACCAAAAAGGAAATTGAGGTGCAGGGAGCTTAACCAAATCCTTCAGTAACTTACAGCCACTGAAGAGCCAAGAGACAAATTCGGGTCTCTTTGACTCCAAAGCTTTTGTTACAAAGTGATGCAACTGAGTTGATACCAGTGAAATATGCCATTATATTTGGTAAACCACATTATAATATATACCATCTTATTGCCCTATTTCCTTGGTTCTAAGGAATGTTTTTTCCCTCCACATTTTCAAGTTTGTGCCATCAGGATATCTCCTAAAACTGGTGTGGACGTCTAATGTAGCTGTGTGGACTTGCCCCCTCCCCCCCCCTCCCCGGCAACACCCTGGCAAAAGAGCTGTTATCTAGGAAAAATCGCATCTTACAATTAAAGTAGAATCGAGGCAATATCTGATTTGTCTCATTGTTTCCAGGTCTCACCCCCCTGATGAAAGCACATCAGTCATCATGATCGTCAGTATGGATTGCCCCATCCGACTGTGGCAATACCTCAGCCCTCTGGAAAGCGCCCCAAGGGTGTTCACACTCATGTTCACCAAGTTCTCCAGAGCTAGGCGCCAATACTGCCCATCTGGGCAGAGGCACAGCTTACAGCCCCATGTTTCCCAGATGCCTTTGCTAAAAGAGCTTCTGTAGCATCTACCTGGAGCTCTCTCTCCGAAGAGTCTGACCACTGGGCCAAACACGGACGCATCCTGGCCTCCCTGCCATGCCTAACCACAGATGCTCCTGCAGAAACTTCCTCCCATTTTTGTTAGGAGATAAAAACGTAAAGCCTTTGTAGCATTATTCACAGACATTTATGGAAACAACCTAAATGTCCATCAATGCATGAATGGATAAAGAAGATGTGGTGTGATAAAAGCCCTGAGAAGCAAGGAAATCCTGCCATTTGCAACCACATAAGTGGACCTTGAGGAGATTATGCCAAGTGAAATAAGTCAGAGAAAAAAACACCGTATGGTATCACTTACATGTGGAGTCTAAAAAAGCCAAATTCATAGACAGAGGGTAGAGAGGTGGCTACTGGTGGCTGGGAAGGGAGGGAAAGGAGGAGATATTGGTCAAAGGGTTCAGAATACCAGATACAAGGTAAGTTCTGAGGATCTAGTGTACACTCTGGCGATTATAGTTAGTAACACTGTGTCATATACTTGAAAATTGCTAAGAGGTACCTCTTCAATGTTCTCACCACAAAAAAGAAAGAGTAATTAAGTGATGTGATGGGGATGTTAGCTAATGCTACAGCAGGAAGCCTCTGCCGTATAGAAGCATATCAAATCAACACACTGTACCCCTCACACTTTCACAGTGATACTGGGCAACTGTGTCTCAATGAAGCAGGAAAAAAAAACTCTTCAAACTTCCCTCCCCAGGAAGTTATTGTTCAACCCTTTAGTCGTGTTTCCTTCTATAAACCCTCAAAAAGCTTTTGAGATTGGATGCCCCCAAATTATTCGAGGAAGCAGTTTGGGAAAGGACTCAGTTGTCTGGCAAGGATCCAGTTGGAACTGGTAAGGGTTTCCTGACGAAAAATCCCTTTATTAGAAGATCCCTTTGTAAGATATAAATAACATAATTCCTCTGCTTAAAGCTCTATTTTGTATTCCCATTACACTTAGAACTCAAAGCTCCTACTGCACAAGTCAGGACAGGCCTAAGATAGAAGGAAGGTGCTCTAACCTTATCCTCCACTGTCCTCCCCAAATCCCCACTCACCCCACTCAAGCAACTCTCACCTCCTTGCTGGTCCTTAAACATGGAAAGTTTGTTCACCCCTCAGAGCCTCATTTCCTCTACCTGGTGCCTTCCCCGCCCCCCTCCCCCCCCCCCCCAGTGCAATGTCATACTTCATCCAGGTCTCTGCCCAAATATGTCCTTTTAAGAGAGGTCTTCTGTTTCCACCACACATAAAAACACCTCCTGCCACGTCAGTGAATGTCCCTGTAACTTCCTTACTTTTTAGAGCCTTCATCACTATCTGAAATTCTAGCACATCTTATATCACGTGAGAGCAAAACACATGTGTTCATTTGTTTATTGTCTGCATCCCTCCCGCCCCCATCCAATCGAGTCTTGTCTGTGTCCCCAGCTCCAGAGGTACTGGAGACATGAGCTCATGGATCGTCGTTTATTGTATTAGCTGCTTTGGGAAAGGCCATCCATACACGTCTTCACCATTTCAGGCACAGGAAACTGTTGTGCAGGACAACTGCAGGAAAGACCCCCAATTCGGGCCGACTGGGGATGGAATCTTGGCTCTTCCAATTACATGAGCTTGCTGCAGGGCCCTTAACCTCGTCATAGCCTTGGTCTCCTCTTTAAAAAATGTGGATAATAACAATGATCTACTAAGCCTGTTACCAGGATTAAATTACATTTTCTATGAAATCCATGTTCCACAAAGGGGGATTTTTATCTATTTCTTCCCAGCCTCGATTAGCCCCTGGCAACTGTCTATCAGGGATCTTCACTGAATGCTCTGAATGTTCAACTGAATGAGCATGCTGTGGTGCCCAAGATGTCCAGGAAACGTATCAGAGAATTCCCTCCCCGTCCTCTTAATGTCAGACAGAGAAAAGTCAGAACATCTGAAGGAGAATGTTCCCGATGAGGAAATTTTGCAAAAAAAAAAAAGTAAAAACCTACGAAAATGACCAATATGTTATGGAAATTATGAAAATTCTCAGTGCTGAGGCCAAAAATTCTTGTCCTTGTCCTCTGGGGACTTTCCAGCCTACTTTTTTTTTTTTTTCCTGCCTCCTTTTTAGGCAGAATATTTTCTGGTAACATAAATATTGAAGACTCTAAGATTCACGTGTACTTGGCACACTCACTATCAGCATTCGTGTTACTTACCTGTCGAGTCCTGTCCTCTCTAACCTCCAACCCCAGCCCCGCGTCCAGTCAGACCAGCACATCTCCCTAAACTTTATCCCACAGATCCCTGTGGCACTGATGGCCGGAAGCCAATGTCAGGTACCAAGTCACCTCCTGGGTAAGATCGTCACAAAAGGCATGTGGGAAGGGTCTGGCATGGCCATAAAAGATACGTCAGGCCCTTTTAAATACTGTGGTCTATAAACTCAAAGAATGTGTTGAGCCATTTAGAAACACTTAAACGAAACTGTGTGAGTAGGGAAGGATAGTGTGAGAAGAAGCAATAATTTAGGGGCGCCTGTGTGGCTCAGTTGGCTAAGTGTCTGCCTTCAGCTTAGGTCAGGATCCCAGGGTCCTGGGATCGAGCCCCATTTCAGGCTCCCTGCTTCTCCCTCTCCCTCTGCTTCTCCTTCTCCGTCTACTGCTTCCCCTGCTTGTGCTCTTTCTCTGTGTGAAAGAAAGAAAGAAAGAAAGAAAGAAAGAAAGAAAGAAAGAAAAGAAGGAATAATCTAATGCTAAAGTTGACTATTGTCCCTTTAACAATAAGGATGACTGCAAATATCAGTTCAACTTTCCGAAGTTTTCTCCCCTCTGGATAACTTAACCATTTTAGTCTTCATTCCCCTTCTTCAATGTAACATGTGCTTCTGCAGAGGGAAAAAGGAAAGCTGTGCTCTTTAGGGAAAGTACTTAATAAGGATGACTTACAGAAAGAAAATCATGTAACCAAACAAACACTTAGTGTGACTCAGATGGATGTGAAGCCCAGTTCTCTCTGATGGATGCACGCCATCTGGCTCATCAGGCACCAGGATCTATAGCCCAAGCAAAGATGGTAAAGGACAGGGACGCCTGGGTGGCTCAGTTGGTTAAGCGACTGCCTTCGGCTCAGGTCATGATCCTGGAGTCCCGGGATCGAGTCCCGCATCGGGCTCCCTGCTCAGCGGGGGGTCTGCTTCTCCCTCTGACCCTCCCCCCTCTCATGCTCTCTCTATCTCATTCTCTCTCAAATAAATAAATAAAATCTTTAAAAAAAAAAAAAAAAAAGATGGTAAAGGACAGGCTGTACAGCATGATAGACTTGGGCAGCTGGGAGGCACTTTGGTCATTAAATAAATATTCATTCTTTTAAACATTTTTGTAAAAGCAGTACTAATAAAAATTACCATAAAACAAACAAAAGAGAGATCTTGTCAATATGCATGTATAATTTTAAGTAAGTATAATATAGCAGAATACATTTTATATTACTCATTAGCATATAGAATAACCATTTTTCCAAGTGGGTTTTACAATTATCATATCTGGTTAATACATAAGGTTCCACTGAAAAGAGGAATCATAAATTATGTAACTCCCCTCTTCTGGTAGACAATTCAGATCATTTCCGCTGTATCCTTATTTAGAGTAATGTAAGAAATACCCATGTGAAGATAACTTTTAATGCTTTCATGTGAATTATTTATAAATGTTCAATATTCATTTTAAATGATTCACTCATTTTTCCAAGAAGTGTTTATAACTTACTATTTTGTTCAAAGTACAAACAGCAACACTTGCTCGAAAAGGATTTCTGTAATGACTTTCATCATTTCCTAATGTGTCATAAAACTGGCAGGGAATGTGCTCTTTAAAAAAAAAAAAAAATCTCTGATATCAGGAACCCTGAAGAAATAGATTTCCTCTGTCCACAAATTTCCCTGTGTCTTCCTCTGCTCAGGCTGCCATAACAAAATACCACGGACTGGATAGCTTAAACAGAAATTTATTTTCTTACGGTTCCAGAGGCTGGTAGTCCAAGGTCAAGGTTCTGGCCTATGTGACTTCTAGTGAGGGATGCTTCCTGGCTTGGAGAAGGCCACCTTCCTGCTATATGCTCTTACAGCCTTTCCTTGGTTGCGTGCACGCAGAGAGAGGGAGCTCAAGAGAGCAGTCCAGGACCTCTTCTGCTAAAGACACCAATCCTATCGGATGAGGGTCCCACCGGTAGGACCTCATTTAACCTAATTACTTCCTTCCAAATCCCATTTTCAAATACAGCCACACTGGAGATCAGGGATTTAACATATGGATTTGAGGGGGACACACGCATTCAGTCCCTAATATTCCACCCATATGCAGGACTGTTGTATCGTGTTAGGCAGAATTATGACCTTGCTATTATCTGCACCTGGAGATTAAGTATGGCTTAAGAAAAGGTGTAGGGGTGCCAAATTGCGACCACTGAATGCCCATGTATTTGGTCAAACATTATTCTGAATGTTTCTATAATGGTGTTTTTGGATGAGGTTAACATTTAAATTGATGAACTAAGTAAGCAGATGGCCTTTCCTAATGTAGGAGGGTCTCATCCAATCAGGTGAAGGCCTGAATAGAATAAATAGATGACCCTTCCCCTTCCCCCTCCCACCCCCCCCACCCCCCGCTGCCCAACAAAAGTGAATTCCTCCTGCCTGACTGTGTTCAAGCTGGGACACTGTTTTTTTTTCTGCCTTCAGATTTGAAATGTAACATCTGTTCTTCCTGTGTCTCAAACCTGCCCACTTTCAGACCCAAACTACACCATCAGCTCTCCTGAGCCTCAGCTTGCCCACTGTGGATCTTGGGACTTATCAGCCTCCATAATGGCATGAGATAATTCTTTAAAACAAATCTCTTTATATATGTAAATATGTGTGTACACACATACACTCTATTGGTTCTGTTTCCCTGGAAAACCCTAATATACCCTTTTGTCAAGATGCTTCATAAAACAGATAGAA
>NC_138379.1:91156889-91163701 GCF_054177405.1 Leptonychotes weddellii | reverse complement strand
AAAAGAAGCAGGTGTATTAGTAACTAAGACTGAAATATAATGCCACAGCTCTGGGGTCAGGAAAACTCTGGATGCATAAATAGTCAGCTCTGAAAAAGAACCATGGTAGATTTTTCAGAATCTGATGGAGTTCTATTCAGGTGCAAGTCTTCCACTTAATTTTACCCATAGCAAGACCCTCAAATTATTTCAAATGAAATGTCATAACTAGACATGACCTCATGAATATTCTAAGATAAACCTCAGCTTTGGAGGTGTGCAAAGCAAAAAATTGACTAAGCCCTGGCCTTTGTTTTCTTCAAGAACAAACCCTAAGAATTTATCCCCTCTGCCTATTCCAACAGAATACCAAAGGTTAAAAAATATGTATTTTTACACTTACATACACACATACATATGAATTATTAAATATTAGTGGATTTTGAGGTATTTTAGAATATATATAAGTATATAAAATTATATATATTCTCTCTATATTTATTATATATTATATATAATTATACACATAATTATATATAATATATATTATATATAAAATTGAGAATATATAAATATATAATATGTCCCCTCTATATTTTTATTATATATATAATATATAGTATATAATAATTATAATATATAATTATATATATTATATATATATAAAATTGAGAATGAAATATGCTTGCTACCTCCTTTCTAAAATTACATTATAATATATATAATATATAATAAATATAGAGAGAGAGAGGGAGAGAGAAAGCCCACATTAAAAAAATAAACAACTAAAAGCATCTTTTTAAAATTTCCACATCAAGAAAGGAATGAACACTACATTTATTCTATATTTTAGCTTCAGAGCCACAGATCACCTTTGGTAAAGACAAGGAACAACTCTAAAACTTACAGAGAGGGGGAGCTTTAAAGTCATCTTCTTTTCTATCTTCTGCCTGCAAGGAAGGTCAACTTAAAATTATTAGGTCTTGGTCATCTGATCTTTCTGACTCACAAGTCAGGAAGAAGGGAAAGTTTGAAAATATTAACAAAGAGAAATTCTTTTAAGGGAAAAGCCATTAGAATATGGAAAATGGTTTCTGTAGATTTGAGGGTGAAGAATAGAGGCAAAACCACTTCTTTTGAAAATGCTCTGCTCACTCCCAGAAAGAGACTCTTCAGTCACCAGTGATCTCTGAAATATACACCCACAAACATCCTGTGAAATGTGTCAGATAATTTTATTGTCACCCTCTGGACTCAGAGAACATGCAATCACTTATTCTTTTATTGATACATGAACTATCTATTTATTCAACACATATTTATTCAACATCTTCTTTTCTTTCTTCCTTTCCCACATCCAAAATTCTAGAACCTTCCAACACCAGCACACCCCAACACCACCAGCTAATGCCAGGGTGATTTTAAAGACCTATTTACAGACTTCCTCTCCCTGAGGTGTTCTAAGTTCCAAGCATGAGCTTCAACATCTGTTCCCCAAAATGCGCGTGCGCGCGCACATGCACGCACACACACAGAGCCTCCCAGCTCTTCAGCTAGGTTAATATCTCTTTTGTGAAAGACTATAAAAAATTTACCCATCGGGGAACAAAGGAATTCATAAATATTAATTAACGGATTATGCGGTATTTTGCAAAAGGGATGATAGCAAGCATATTCGACACACAACGAATACCACCACCCATAAGCATATCCTCCATCACACATACACGTACACACCCACGTTGTTAGAAGAAGAGGGATTAGAACCTTAGGAATTAACTTGGAAAAGCTTTCTACTTCAAAAATGTTGCTAAATTTGTTTCTAAAGTAACAAATCACTATCTAATCTACAAGGACAGTGTGGAAGAAAACAGTCTTTCTTGGCATTGAGAAATATTTAAATATTCCAGTTTATCTAGATATCTAACTAAAAGGCAGAACTGAATTATTCCTTCCTCGGTATTAACATCACTGTCATCATCATCACCTCTTTAAAGGTGAGTAGAGAGAGGACTGTCTAGTCTACACAACTTTCCTGAACCATTTGAGTTAGTTTAATCACAGACTCACAACCTTGGATACTATGCATTTTTCTCCCTTTCCAGTTAACAAAATATTTTATGAAGAATTCACATTCACTGATCATAGTAACCAATCACGAAGATTGAAAGATTAAAAAGTGAGTCTTCTTTTGGCTTCACTTGCCTATATCTTTGGCTGTATATCAAAAGCACTCAAGCACTCAATTTTGGCATCATAATTCTTTAATAATGTGGCTTGTAGTATTGATTTCAGTAAACAGACCCTAGAGAGCCTAATAGATTTTAGAGATTTTATGAATGATAAGTAGGCCCATTTGGTCATGTCTTACAGGGTAATAAATGTCTGAGCCAATTTCCTTTGCCGTTGTACATGCAACATCTACTCTGTCTCATACAGGCTTTGAAAGGAAGTGAAATTGGCTGATTAAAAGAGCTCAGCCTCCAGTACCTGACTACCAGGATGGGATCCTGATTCTGCCACTGACTAGTAACTTTGGAGCAATTTATTCATTCATTCAAAAATATTATTCAATCATTCAAAAATATGTATTGAGTACTGGCAATGTTCTAGGCACTATTTACGTGCTTGAGATCCAACAAAGAACTAAAATCCTTTTGGAGGTTACATTCTAACAGGAAGAAAGAATAAACAAAAGTTAAAATAAAGAGGCAAGTAACTATACACAGCATGTTAGAATGTGTTGAGTGTAATGGGGGGAGAAAATATAGAGTAGGATGAAAGGGATAGTAAGATGAAGGGATTGTCATTTTTAATAGGGTGGTTGCGGTAGGCTTTATTGACATTCAAACAAAAACATGAAGGAGGTGAGAGACTTAGCCATGCCTAAAAGTTCAAGGAACATTACAGAAGCCATTTTGGCTAGTGTGAGCTAAATGCCACGTAATAGGGAAAGGACAACAAAAAGGTAGAGGGGTATTTGAGTGTGCAGATCATATAGGGTCTTGGAGGACATTATAAGAGTTATATCTGGGTAAAGTGGGGATAGAACGGGTCACTGCATGGCTTTGAGCAGAGGAGTGGCATAATCTGACTAACGCTGGAAAGAGTTACTTTGGTTTCTGTGTTAAGAATGGACTGGGGGCGGATGCTGGGAAGAATGGAAACAGAGATCTGTTAAGAGGCTACTTCAATAATTTGCAGAAACACAAAGATAAAAGCACTAGGAATATGAGATATGGTGAAGATATGGACTGATCTTGAATGTGAGATATGGTCTGATCTCAAATGTATTTTGAAGGTAGAATCAAAAAGATTATCCGAGAGATTGGATATGGGGATTAAGGGGAAAAAAATAATCATGAATAACTGTATCTGGGTTGAGCAGCTTCATGAACAAAATAATGTTGCCACCAGTTGAAATGAGGAATGTTGTAGGTGGAGCAGGTTTGGGAGGGCAGTGAGTTCAGTTTGGGGACATACTGAATTGGAGGTCTCTTAGTGAACATGACAAGTAGGTAGTTGGAAACATAAGTCTGGAGTTTGGGAGAAGTCTGCGATTGGAGATCGCAGTGTTCCCATGCAGAGAAACAGTTGATCGTGTAGATTGTGGAGATCGGTTCAATCCTGGAGATCGAAGAGACAGAAGAGAATGTAATAGGAGATGCACATGTGCTTATGAGAATCTGAATATGGGAATGAGAAAACAACAGGGAACCAGGGTCCTAATAAAGACATGACATGGATAATGATCATAAGATTATTCCTGTAACTGCAGATCACAGATTGGAGATCGCAGTTCTAAATCATTGTCATCAAGTGATCACCAAAGGAGTCCATACACACAGGAAAATAAAGAAAACAAAGGACTGAGCCATGAAATAATTCAACATTAGGAGGTGAAGGAGAAAAGGATGATCCCCAAAGACTATAAAGAAGCAATTCTCAAAGTAGGAAGAAAAGCAGGATAGCGCAGTATGCTGGAGTCCAAAGGAAGAAAGTATACAAAGCAGAACAGAGTGGACAATTCCAAGTGCTGATAAAAATTTGGTTAAAATGAGAACTGAGAATGGACTACTGAAATCAGCAACAGGACGGTCCTTGGTGACACTGACAGGAGTAATTTAGGTGAACTAGTGAAGGAGAAAGCATACTTGAAATGGGTTTAAGAGACAAAGAGAATAACAGGAAACAGTGGAAATCCTGAGGACCAACAATTCCTGTGAGGTGTTCCTGAAAAGGGGAAGTAAATAAATAAGTCTGTAAGGGAATTTTGTTTTATTTCCTTCTCTCTGTTTTTGTGAAAGAAGAAATAACAATGTGTTTGCGTGCTGATGAGAATGCTCCCATGCAGAGAAACAGTTGATCGTGTAGGAGAGAAGGTGAGTTGCTGGAGCAGTATCTCTGAGTAGGTAAGACGGGGTGAGAGAGGAAAGTAGTCAGCAAATGGCAAGATTGATCTTCAATACGACTATGAATAGGTCACATATGGTAACAAGGGAGAGAGCAGAAAATGTGGACACAGGTTGAGTTGAGAGAGGCGGATAAATGTGGGAATGGTAGTCCGTGTCTGAGGTAGATCCTGTCTGAGTACTTTCATTTTTTAGTGAAGTAGAACATTTCATAAGCTGAGAATAGTTTGGGGAAGGTGACATTGGATGTGTAAGGAGAGAAAAGGTCTGAAATAATGGTCTAAAGAGTGTGAGAATGACTGAAAACAGTGTCAAGCAGCACTAAGAGAATGCTTGGGGTTCATGGACGTGAGTTTAACAAGAGGGTCGAGGGAGTCAAAGAGCATACAAGGGAGTGACTATAATAATGAAGCATAAAATGTAAGCTGGGGAATGGGGGGGGAAGGACATCAAGGGGGTGAAGATCAATGAAAAGGAGGTAAAAATCAGGCAATAGACTGGAGATCCTAGTGGAACTAACGAATGTTGAAATTGGAGTACTACACAACGAGGTGGAAAGAGAGATGATGGAGAGTTGCGGTACAGCTGTTAACGAGATCCAGGTTATGTGCCTGAGAAATGTGCTGCTCGGGTTCAGGGCCAGACCCTTGGAGAAGACAACCTCAAGGAATGGGTGTGCAGGTATTTAAAAAATATGGAAAAAACCAACAGTTCTGGTGAGCTGCGTAAGAGAGTTCCAGTTAGGCAGGAGCTAAAATGGGGGTGGGGGGTGGGGAGTAGGTAAAAGGCTTCAGGGGAAGGAAGATAAAAGGAACGATGAGAGGTACTGGGTAACATGATCATGAGAGTCAGAGACGGACATTTATTAGAAGGGGAAGAGTGAGTGAGGTCTGAAAACAGCAATGGAGGGCACAAGGGATTCCCCATCTCCAGGCCTGCGGGCCCATGGGAGTGAACATGAGCGCCAGTGAGGATCTCTTTAGGGAAAGCAGGACCCTCTGGGGAGGGCCAGGTTTCAGTTAGAGCAAGAAAGAGAAAGGGGCGTTCAGAGAAATTGTTAAGATATACAAACGTTTGCCATTAATGGACTGTGATTTTCAGAGGGCACAGTGGAAGGATTTCAGGAGTTGAAGAGAATGTGATAGGAGATACACAGGTGCTTATGAGAATCTGGATATGGGAATGAGAAGACAACAGGGAACCAGGGTCCTAATAAAGACATGACATGGATAATGATCATAAGATTATTCCTGTAACTGCAGATCACAGAGTGCTGTGAGGACACAGTGAGTGTTGAACGATGCAGAATAATATAATCAATATGTATTCACCATCCAATTTAATCCATCCAATCTGGTTGCTGCCCCAAATCCCCCTGGGAGTTTCCATGAGGATCACCAGCGATGCTCATGGGCCAAATCCAGTCCTCACATACTTGTCTTGCCACTAGCACTTTATAGACTGGACTTCTCCCTCCCTCCCTCATAGAATCTCCTCTCTTGGCTTCAGCAATATCATTCTATCCGGGATCTTCTCCTCTTTCTAGCTATTCTTTCCCACACTCTTTTGTTGGCTCTTTCTCTTTTATCCTGGCCTAAGCCAGAGTTTCTGACTCTGATTCCTCTCTGCTTGATCTCAGTGACTGAAGCACCATCCAAGCGACACCTTACGTCTGAGCTCCTGACTGATATATTCAGCTACCCACCTACCAGTGAACAGCTACAACCTGACATCTCTCAGAGATGTCACCAGTTACATGTCTAAACTAGAACTAGATTTTCTCTCACAAAACACCCCTGCTGCCAACAGCAGCTATCTTCATTTCAGTGAGTAACATGACATCTGCCCAACCGCAGAAGTCAAAATACAAGTCAGTCCTGCAGCACCCACACCCAGGATATTAAGTCCTATCAACACAATCTCCAAAATATCTTGCAACTGTCCACTTCCCTAGAGCTCCCCAGCTACCACATTAAGCCAGCCCTCACCACCTCCTTCCACCCACCTGCCACCCAGCAAGTCTCTCTCTCCACATCCACCCCTGCTCTCCTCAGGTCCACACATCACACAAAACCAAACATGAGCTCTTAAAATACAAGCCAAACCAAATCATCTCCTTGCTTGAAACCATTCAAAATAATAGTTCCAGATAAGAATATAGTTGAGTTTATTTATAATTTATTTATAATCTGAAAATGGAAAAGTTCTTTTAATCATGGTTTAAATCTGGGCACCATAAAGACCAACTTGATAAATATGACTGCTTGAAAATCAAAACTCTGGATTGCAAAATATCAAACTAGGAAAACGTATTTGTTACAGTCTCACCAGGCATAATTTCCTTTTTTCTTTAACACTTTATCTATTCATTTGAGAGAGAGAGATTAAGCATGAGCGGGGGGAGAGGCAGAGGGAGAGGGA